>NC_038243.2:28332739-28632739 GCF_000004515.6 Glycine max
CTGTCATACCCTAATTTCGTCCAGGGACCTTTGCTTGATGACATGCGACCTTTCTTTGGTCCTTGTGAGGTGCTTGGCACCCATCATTAGGCAATTTGTGAAATTCGAGGACATGCCGGAAAACCAAAAAAAATATTGATGCACAATCCGTAAGTTTCCGTGACACACCGGAAATCAAATGGAAGCATCGTTGCATAATTAAGTGAGATTCCGTAACATTCCGTAAGTCAAAAAGGGGATGATTATGTAATCCGCAAGGTTCCGTAACATTACGGAAAGAAAACAAGTATCGTTACGAAATTCGTAAGTTTCCGTAACTTTACAAAAAAAGAATCACCAAAAAAGGTAGGGGGTGTACTTAGTAAAAATGGGGGTGCAAATAGCAACCAGGCCCACTTGGGCCCTCCAGAAGATTCCTCCAGAAGGCTGTTGCTTCTGGAGGAAGCAACCTGGCTCGCCTGGGCGAGCTGGGCGGCAACCACCTCCCCTATTTTGCTATAAATAGGGGAGGAAGTGAAGAAGAAAAGGGTTCAGCCCCTTAGGCACTTCTCTCTCTTTCGAATTTGCTTGGAAAAATTGTTTCCGTGAAGAAAATCTAAGCCGAGGCGCTTCCGAAACGTTTCCGTAACGTTTTCCGTGAAGAATTTCGCAAAGGTTTCAACCGTTCTTCGACGTTCTTCATTCGTTCTTCGATCTTCAACGGGTAAGTACCTCGAACCAAGCTTTTCGATTCATTCTATGTACCCATGGTGGTCCACATTGTGTTTCGTGTATCTTTATTCTCATTTCATTTACTTTTTATACCCCCTGTTGACGTGCTTAAGCCATTTTACTTAAGTCATTTCTCGCTTAACTTAAAAATAAAATAAATTTCCACCGAACGTTTGAATTGTATGATCCGTAAACTTTGGTTAAGATAAATTCCGACTGTTCGGTCGTGCCGTAACCACGTTGAAAATAAAAAAAAGAGATAAAAAATAATATAATAATAAAAAAAACATCTTTTAGTAAAATAAAGCGGAAAATCAATCGGACATTTTCTCTTTGGGATTTATCATTCTTAATTGAATTGACTAATAACTAAGGTGAAACTAAGGCTAAAATCAACTCGCCTAATCAAGCTCGTCCACAAAAATAGGTTTTTGAAGTTTGTCATTTCAATTTCTCACTAAGTAAAATGGATCATTTTCAAGGTCCAACGCCTTAAAATGATCACCTTTTAAGTAAAAAAGAATCACTTGATAAGAAAGAACTACGTAGGTCTGATTTTCTCATCCCAATTGAGGAATACGTAGGAGCAAAGGGAAACACCCTTGTCGACCAGAAAAAGAAAAAAATATAAAAAGGGTATAAAGGATATAAAGACATAAAAAGGGAACATAAAAATCAAAGTCACGTTTGCACATTCGATTAAGGGCTGTCGTCCCTTGGGACGGGCGTGTGGGGTGCTAATACCTTCCCCGTGCGTAAATACAACTCCCGAACCTTTCACTTAAAAGTTCGTAGATCGCGTCTTTTCCGGTTTTTCCGACGTTTTCCTCAAATAAACGTTGGTGGCGACTCCGCGCGTATTCCTTTCGTGGAACACGCATCCCGCGAGTCTCGCGTCGCCCTCCCGCCAAAGGGTAGGTTGCGACAGTTGGCGACTCCACTGGGGACAGTTTTTAGAGAGTTAGGCCATTTAATTTTGTGCAATGTTTTACCATGACGTATCCCTTTGTTAGTTTCCCTTCATTATGTTCTTGTGTGTATAAGCTCTGTATTGCTTTTAGTGCGTTTTAAAATGTATGCATGAGGTAAATATTTATTCATTTGATGCACACAAACACCAACACTATTTGCACACACTGTGAGTGAAAAAGGGCCCTATACCCGGGTTCGTGGGAACATAAGGAGTGGAGGTGAATCTGTGATCATGCTAGGTCTCCGACTTGCTTGATTACAGTGAACCCTCATCTAGAGCTTTTCTCTTTGAAAACTTATTGTTGCTAGTAGTCCCTACTGCTACAATATGTTCTTCAAAGAGGATAATACCTCTAGAAACCATCAAGAGAGATATGACTACCTTAGGGGGGTTATCGCTAAATGCCTAGTTAGTTCTCTCCCTTATAGGTCCCTTAAATAGGGGCACGGAGCAAACACGCTGCGTGCCATTTTTCACACTGCCATGCATAAGTATCATATACCCTTTTGCTTATGATCAGTGAATATTGTCATACTATGTACATTCCCGCATTGCGTCTTTTGCATATGCATCACATATGGGTTCTGTCTTGATCCCCTCTGTAAACAAACCAACGGAGGGTCCGTGTCGCCTTCTTAAAAACGTACGTTGGGGCACTTTGCTACCCCTAGACGTTGTATCTAAGAAGGAGACAATTCCTCGGGCCCCCGCATTCCTAGGTTACATCTGTGTCATATGCATTCATCCATTCCATTCATGAGATATCGGAGTTTTGATTTGCACCAGCTTTTTGTCTCACTTTAGTAAGCATGGGGACAAATCAAACCGGCAAGAGGTTTTACCAAGTCAAGGTTAAAAACCTAGATACCACCAGCATCAAGGAATTAGGGCGGTTGATGGGACCTCTCCAAATGCAAGCCTTCCGCAAGACTTACGGAAAGATCTTAGAGTTGACCTTAGCAGAGGTATCCATAGAAGCCATTGCATCACTCACCCAATACTACGACCAGCCTTTGAGATGCTTCACATTCGGAAACTTCCAATTAGTACCAACCATTGAAGAATTTGAGGAAATTCTAGGATGTCCTCTCGGGGGAAGAAAACCATATCTTTCATCCGGGTGTCTCCCCTCTTTGAGCAGAATTGCAACTGTGGTCAAGGATTCAGCAAGAAGTTTGGACCGCATAAAACAGACTCGGAACGGCATAGCGGGCCTACCACGGGGGTACCTAGAAGGCAAGGCGAGGGGTATGGCCAATCAAGGAGATTGGGTCCCGTTTATGGATGTGTTAGCTTTGCTAATTTTTGGGATCGTCCTCTTTCCAAACGTGGATGGTTTGGTGGACCTAGCAGCAATCGACGCTTTCCTTGCATACCACCATAGCAAGGAAAGTCCGGTGGTAGCTGTCTTGGCAGATCTATTTGACACATTTAACCGAAGATGCGAAAAGAGTAGCGCACGGATCATCTGTTGCTTGCCCGCCCTCTGTGTTTGGTTGGTTTCACACTTGTTCCAACAAGACACAAGGCATCCATGTCCGCTCCTGAGCCATCGCTCGTGTACTGAAAAGAGGAGAATAGATTGGGACCAGCTTTTGGCTGGGATAGGAGGTAGAACAATCAGTTGGTTCCCCCGATGGAAGGAAGGAAAAGAAGGAGTCCTTTTCTCATGTGGAGGATACCCAAACATTTCGCTGGTAGGAACGAGGGGTTGTATTAACTACAATCCCGCGCTCGCTATAAGACAACTAGGGTACCCCATGAGGGGAGCCCCGACGGAAGAAAGCATGTCTCCTTTGCTTGTAAGGGATTTCGGCGCACAAAATTTCAAGGCTATACAAAGAATCCATAAGGCATGGGAAACCCCGTTAAGTAAAGATCAAGAGCTTAGGGGCATTCGTAATGGCATCATTGGTGGGTACCACGAATGGCTGAAAGTTCATATACGAGGTTTAGATTGGCTCGCTAAGTTAAAAGTCGTCAGCGAAGAGAGTTTTGAAGCACCGGAAGAGGACGAAGAAGTCCAAGCTCTCAAAAGCGAGTTAGGAAAGGCGAAACTTGCCAAGGAGAAGTTCAAGTTAGCCGCTACACACATTCGGAAGGAGTGTGCCGGGTTACGGGAAGAGAATGCAATTACCGCAAGAGCCCTTGAACAAGAGACCAAGAGGGCTCGCAAGGAAGAGTATGGCCGGAATAAATTTCGCGGAGCTCTATGGGGTAGCAATAGTGAACTCAAGCTGCGAAGGGAAGAGAGGGACCAGTCGCGAGCACATAGCATGGTTCTGAAAGAGGAGTTAGTTGCTTGTTCAAGGTCCAAAAGAAGCTTGTCTCAGCGTTTATGCGAGACGGAGACCAACATGCTAGCTATCATCGCCAAGTACCAAGAAGAGTTAGGTCTAGCCACGGCCCACGAGCATAGAATCGCGGACGAGTATGCTCAAGTATACGCGGAAAAAGAGGCTAGAGGAAGGGTGATCGACTCTTTACACCAAGAGGCAACCATGTGGATGGATCGGTTTGCTCTTACCTTGAACGGGAGTCAAGAACTTCCCCGCATGTTAGCCAAGGCCAAGGCGATGGCAGACACCTACTCCGCCCCCGAAGAGATTCATGGGCTTCTCGGCTATTGTCAGCATATGATAGACTTAATGGCCCACATAATTAGAAATCGTTAGGAAACTTGTATGGTCTCTCAGACCTTGACTAGATACGACTTTCTTTTTGAAATAAAATGAGTTGGTCCCATGTTTCTACTCCAAAAAGCTTGTGCAAATCAAATCACTCCTACATTTCATCTCTAGCATGCATTTTTTCTTTACCCACTCCTCACGTTTGGTTTTTTAGGGAAAAGCACCATAACTAAACGCGCCACAAGGCATCCCTATCGCACTAGATCCAAATCTAGAACGATGGGTGATCAAGAGGAGACACAGGAACAGATGAAAGCCGACATGTCGGCTCTGAAAGAACAAATGGCCTCCATGATGGAGGCCATGTTAAGTATGAAGCAGCTCATAGAGAAGAACGCGGCCACCGCTACCGCTGTCAGTTCGGCTGCCGAAGCAGACCCGACTCTCTTGGCAACTGCGTACCATCCTCCTTCAAACATAGTAGGACGGGGAAGGGACACACTGGGGCACGATGGCAGCCCTCACCTGGGATACAACCGAGCGGCTTACCCTTATGGATTGCCGCCCAACTACTCACCACCCGTCTTGCAAGAAGATGCGGGCCACATTGCTTCTCCCGTCCTTGAAAGAAAGCCTCCTCAACAGCCCGACGAAGTCCACAAAGACCCTCAAGACTATGCTCGAAGGGATGTCGAGTTCTATCCCCCGATCCCCGAAGGGCCGGCACCAGGCACGTTGCCTCAACCCAACATCGCGGCACCACCAATAGTTTTGTCCACGGAAGGACCGCCCCCAGCAACTGAAGAAAGGAGGAAGCTCGATCTCCTTGAGGAAAGATTGAGGGCCGTGGAAGGATTTGGGGACTATCCGTTCGCAGACATGACAGATCTTTGCTTAGTACCCGATGTTGTTATTCCCCCGAAGTTCAAAGTGCCGGACTTCGACAAGTATAAAGGGACGACTTGTCCCAAAAACCATCTCAAGATGTACTGCCGTAAGATGGGCGCCCACTCTAAGGATGAGAAGCTATTAATACACTTCTTTCAAGATAGCTTGGCCGGAGCCGCGGTAGTGTGGTACACTAATTTGGAAGCTTCCCGTATCCGTACTTGGAAGGATCTGATTACTGCCTTCCTAAGGTAGTATCAGTACAATTCTGATATGGCTCCCGACCGCACTCAACCGCAGAATATGTTCAAGAAAGAGGGTGAAACCTTTAAAGAATATGCGCAGCGGTGGAGGGATTTGGCGGCACAAGTAGCTCCTCCCATGGTTGAGAGAGAGATGATCACCATGATGGTAGACACTCTGCCAGTGTTCTACTATGAGAAGCTAGTAGGTTACATGCTGTCCAGCTTTGCGGATCTAGTATTTGCCGGGGAAAGAATCAAGGTAGGATTGAAAAGAGAAAAGTTTGATTACGTTTCCTCCACAAATGCGAATGCCAAAAGAATCGGGGCAACAGGGGCAAAAAGGAAGGAAGGAGATGCCCATGCCGTCTCTTCAACACCCGCGTGGGTCAAACCCCAGCAAACGCCTCATGGTACCCATCAGTACGCACAACATCACCCGAGCTTCTCGGCTCATACCGGGAACGCCTCTAGTTCAACACCCGTGCAGCCTAAGGCACCCACCCAGAGGGAAGCTCCCCAAATTCCAACTCCGAACACGACTCGACCGGCCGGTAATTCCAACACGACAAGGAACTTCCCTCCGAGGCCATTTCCGGAATTCAGCCCACTCCCAATGATGTACGAAGATCTTTTGCCATCCCTCATCACCAATCATTTGGCCATGGTAACTCCCGGAAGGGTCCTCGAACCCCCTTTCCCGAAGTGGTATGACCCTAACGCAACCTGCAAGTACCATGGGGGTGTCCCGGGGCATTCCGTTGAAAAATGCTTGGCCCTTAAATACAAGGTCCAACATTTAATGGATGCTGGATGGCTGACTTTCCAAGAGGATTGGCCCAATGTGAGAACCAACCCGCTCGCCAATCATGGAGGGGGAGCGGTTAATGCCGTTGAGTCCGATAGGCCACACAGGTCTAAACCTTTAAGGGATGTGGCAACCCCTAGGAGGTTTATCTTTGAGGCCCTACAAAAAGGAGGTGTGATTCCCCATAGTGGGTGTAAGGAGGATTCCTGTTTGCTACATTCCGGCGAGCTGCATGACATGGAGACGTGTTTGGTTGTAGAGGAGTTGTTACAGCGGATGATAGATCAAGGTCGACTGGAAGTCGGCAGTGAAGGAAAAGAAGAGCAGCATATATGCATGCAGTCCACGGATGGGAGCAGTGTTGCGAAGCCCAAACCCTTGGTGATATACTTCACCAAAAGCGCAGCTTCGCAAAAGCCCGGACACCCCTTAGTAGCCAAACCTGTTCCTTTCCCATACCAAAGTAGCCACACAGTACCATGGAGATATACACCTCCGAGGGAGAAGGAAGAAGAAGCCACCGACGTCAGCTCGTTGTCAGCTAAAGTAACAAATATCACGGGACTGAGTGGTGTGACCCGTAGTGGTCGTGTGTTCGCGCCTCCGGACCTACCAGTCCAACCCGCGGACGTCAAGGGAAAAGGAAAAGTGGTGGAGGAACAAGATGGCGAAGCACCCCACGCTTCGAATAAAGATATTCCGGCAAAGGGCCTCCCGGAGAAAAAGGATGGTAAAAAGGAGGTGTCGCTAGAGGAAGCCAGCGAGTTCCTCCGGATAATTCAACAGAGCGAATTCAAGGTTATTGAACAGCTCAACAAAACCCCGGCCAGGGTCTCGCTGTTGGAGTTACTTATGAGCTCCGAGCCTCATCGGGCTCTGCTAGTAAAAGTTCTGAACGAGGCCCATGTGGCCCATGATATCTCGGTAGAAGGTTTCGGAGGGCTGGTCAACAATATCACTGCCAACAACTATCTTGCCTTCGCCGAAGAAGAAATCCCTGCCGAGGGGAGAGGGCATAATAAGGCTTTACACGTATCAGTCAAGTGTATGGACCATATCGTAGCCAAGGTGCTCATCGATAATGGTTCCAGTTTAAACATGATGCCTAAGAGCACTTTGGAGAAATTACCATTCAATGCTTCCCACTTAAAGCCGAGTTCAATGGTGGTTCGTGCCTTCGATGGCACTCGCCGAGAGGTTAGGGGAGAGATCGATCTCCCAGTACAAATAGGCCCTCACACCTGTCAAGTCACCTTCCAAATAATGGATATTAACCCCCCTTACAGCTGTCTGTTGGGGCGCCCGTGGATCCACTCAGTGGGAGTTGTGCCCTCTACACTCCACCAAAAGTTGAAATTCGTAGTGGAGGGGCACTTGGTCATCGTGTCAGGCGAGGAAGACATCTTGGTAAGTTGCCCATCCTCTATGCCTTATGTGGAAGCCGCAGAAGAATCGTTAGAAACCGCTTTCCAGTCTTTTGAGGTGGTCAGCATTTCCTTCGTGGACTCCTTCTCTGGGCAGCCTTGTCTGTCCGATGCAGCAGTAATGATGGCCCGAGTTATGTTGGGGAACGGTTATGAACCCGGAATGGGTTTAGGCAAAGACAACGGCGGCATAACTAGCCTGATAAATGCCCAAGGAAATCGTGGGAAGTATGGTTTAGGCTATAAGCCCACTCAGGCGGACATGAAAAGAAGCATCGCGGGAAGGAAGAGCAGTGGTCAAAGCTCGCGTTGGAGACGAGAAAGTGAAGGAAGCCCGCCCTGCCACATAAGTAGAAGCTTTATAAGCGCGGGTCTGGGAGACAAAGGTCAAGTGGTCGCGATATACGAAGATGATGTTCCGAGTACATTAGATTCGGTACGACCATGCCCTCCTGATTTCCAGCTGGGAAATTGGCAAGTGGAGGAACGCCCCGGCATTTATGCAACGAGCATAATGTAAACCTTTACGGTTTTAAAAGCTCTATAGTTGGGCCTAGGCTTTAGAGTTTTTCCTTTTTTTAAGGCTTTGTGTCTTTTGTTGTTGATTTTATAATACAAGGATCTTTCTTCATCTGTTCCTACGTCTCTACCCATTCTCATTCATTTGCATGTTTACTTCTTTTTCTGAAACGGCAGATCCGATGACGAGTCCCCCGAAGGTACTTATACCTGGGACCCGCCTATCGACTTCGAGCAAGAAATGAATCAAACGGAAGATGAAGGAAACGAGGATGTGGGACTTCCCCCAGAATTAGAAAGAATGGTCGCCCATGAGGACCAAGAAATGGGGCCTCATCAAGAAGAAACAGAGCTGGTAGACTTAGGAATTGGCAGTGGAAAAAGGGAAGTAAAGATAGGTACAGGTATTACCGCACCTATCCATAAAGAATTAATAATCCTGCTAAAAGACTACCAAGACATCTTTGCTTGGTCATACCAAGATATGCCCGGTTTGAGTTCTGACATTGTACAACATCGATTACCTCTAAATCCCGAGTGTTCCCCGGTAAAACAGAAACTGAGAAGGATGAAGCCCGAAACATCCTTGAAGATAAAAGAAGAAGTGAAGAAGCAATTTGACGCTGGATTTCTGGTCGTCGCTCGGTATCCAGAATGGGTTGCCAACATCGTACCGGTTCCTAAGAAAGATGGGAAAGTACGAATGTGTGTGGATTATCGGGACCTGAATCGGGCCAGTCCCAAGGACAATTTTCCTTTACCACACATCGATATCCTCGTAGATAACACGGTCAATTTCGCTTTATTTTCCTTCATGGACGGTTTCTCTGGTTACAATCAGATAAAGATGGCGCCCGAGGATATGGAAAAGACTACTTTCGTCACCCTGTGGGGGATGTTCTGTTACAAGGTGATGTCCTTTGGACTTAAGAATGCCGGGGCAACTTATCAACGGGCCATGGTAGCTTTGTTCCATGATATGATGCATCAAGAGATCGAGGTCTACGTGGACGACATAATTGCTAAATCTAAATCCGAGGAAGAACACCTTGTCAACCTGCGGAAGTTGTTCGAAAGGCTTAAGAAATATCAATTAAGGTTGAACCCCGCTAAGTGTACCTTTGGGGTCAAATAAGGGAAATTGCTTGGTTTCGTTGTAAGCCAGAAAGGGATAGAGGTAGACCCCGAAAAGGTGAAGGCTATCCTTGAGATGCCAGAACCCTGTACAGAGAGGCAAGTCCGAGGTTTCTTGGGACGCTTGAATTATATTGCCAGATTCATATCGCAGCTCACCACCATTTATGAGCCGTTGTTCAAACTCTTACGCAAAAACCAAACTGATCGCTGGAATGAGGATTGCCAAGAAGCTTTTGGAAGGATCAAAAAGTGCCTTATGAATCCTCCCGTGCTTATGCCACCAGTACCTGGAAGGCCTCTCATTTTGTACATGACAATCTTGGATGAGTCAATGGGGTGTATGCTGGGGCAACGTGACGAATCCGGGAAGAAAGAGCGCGCTGTTTACTACCTAAGTAAGAAGTTCACGACCTGTGAGATGAATTACTCCTTGCTCGAAAGAACGTGTTGTGCTTTAGTATGGGCATCCCATCGCCTAAGGCAGTACATGATGAGCCATACTACCTGGTTGATATCCAAAATGGACCCGGTTAAGTACATCTTTGAAAAGCCAGCTCTCACGGGACGAATCGCCCGGTGGCAAGTCCTGCTATCCGAGTTTGATATAGTCTACGTCACCCAAAAGGCGATAAAAGGAAGCGCCTTAGCAGATTATTTGGCTCAACAACCTCTTAACGACTACCAGCCCATGCATCCTGAATTCCCGGATGAGGACATCATGGCCTTGTTTGAGGAAAAATTGGACGAAGATCGGGACAAATGGACCGTATGGTTGGACGGAGCGTCAAACATTCTAGGTCATGGCGTTGGGGCAGTGTTGGTCTCTCCGAACAATCAATGTGTACCTTTCACAGCCAGGCTAGGATTCGACTGCACCAACAACATGGCCGAATATGAAGCATGTGCCCTAGCCGTCCAGGCAGCAATTGACTCCAATGTCAAACTACTCAAGGTGTACGGCGACTCAGCGTTGGTAATCCATCAGCTGAAAGGGGAATGGGAAACTAGAGATCCCAAGCTGATACCCTACAAAGCCTATATCAAGGAATTGGCTAAGACCTTCGATGAGATCTCCTTCCATCATGTTCCCCGCGAGGAAAATCAAATGGCGGATGCACTTGCTAAGTTGGCGTCTATGTTCCAGCTAACACCGCACGGGGATCTACCATGGAAAGTGATTGTTGTGTCCATGTGAGGAAATGCCACAAATGTCAAGCATTCGCAGATAATGTCAATGCTCCACCACATCCTCTGAATGTCATGTCCGCCCCTTGGCCTTTCTCCATGTGGGGAATAGATGTCATCGGGGCCATTGAGCCCAAGGCCTCGAATGGTCATCGCTTCATCCTCGTAGCGATAGATTATTTCACCAAGTGGGTCGAGGCGGCTTCCTATACCAGTGTCACGAGGGGTGTAGTGGTCAGGTTCATTAAGAAAGAGATCATCTGCTGATATGGTTTGCCAAGGAAGATTATCACGGACAACGGCACCAACCTGAATAACAAGATGATGGGGGAAATGTGCGAGGAGTTTAAAATCCAGCATCACAATTCCACGCCCTACCGGCCAAAGATGAATGGAGCCGTGGAAGCGGCCAATAAGAATATCAAAAAGATTGTCCAAAAGATGACCGTGTCATACAAGGATTGGCACGAAATGCTCCCATTCGCATTACACGGTTACCGAACTTCAGTGCGAACGTCAACTGGGGCAACGCCGTTCTCATTGGTATATGGGATGGAGGCTGTGTTACCGTTTGAGGTAGAAGTCCCGTCATTAAGGATCTTGGCAGAATCCGGATTAAAGGAATCAGAGTGGGCTCAAACGTGCTATGACCAGCTCAACCTCATTGAGGGTAAGCGCTTAACAGCCATGAGTCATGGGAGTTTGTACCAGCAAAGAATGAAGAGTACATTCGACAAGAAAGTACGTTTGTGCAAGTTCCATGAGGGAGACCTTGTGCTAAAGAAAATGTCCCATGCTGTCAAGGACAATCGAGGGAAATGGGCCCCGAACTACGAAAGGCCTTTTGTTGTGAAGAGGGCTTTCTCCGGAGGAGCCCTGGTGCTTACCAACATGGATGGTGAAGAGTTACCTTCACCCGTGAATTCTGATGTCGTCAAGCGATATTATGCTTAGAAGCTGGGGCAATTAAGGATGTCACTGCATGTTCATTATCTTTATGCGTTTTCTGGATTTCCCCCAGGGATTTCCCGTCTGCTGTATCTTTCGTTACAATCTTTCAAAGAAATGAACGTGGATGCGAGGCTTTAGTCCTCACGTTGGTTTCAAACCTTGCATTTGATTTGTGATCACCTGAGCCCTTCCGCTCAGTTCGTGGGATGCCCCAAGCGCTTAATTAAAATTGAACCTAAACCAACTTGTGCTAAGATTCGCTGCGTTTGAAAACATTCATGCATACGCATACACATGCATATTGTTGTGGTAAGACAGGGGCAGGATCATCTTGAGCTACCTTCTGGGGTGAGGACAAAATGTGGACGGCAGAAACCAATCAAGGTAAGACAATGACGCGGTCAAGATTGGCCATACCTGGTTGTTTATTACTTGCAGGTACTTAGGGACGGATGCAAGTGGGGATGGGGTCACGACCGACCGATCGTTGCCCCTTCTCTGCGCGAAACAAGCAGAGAACGTCGCTGCAAGGCAGCCCCGTATCCTTTGTATTCGCAGTTTTCTTTTACTATTTGTTTGTTTTAAAAAGTAAAAATAAGTAATCAACGCCTAATTCTAACCTAAGTAGGTTCAAGTTAGGCAAGACGCTAATCCATGAGAAAGGAGGGGACATGGTTAATGTTCCCCTCAAAAAAAAAAAATGCAGGTTAGCTCGCCTGGGCGAGCCACCCCTGCACCAAATTATAAGAATGACGAAAGGGGGGACGTTTTTGCATTCAAAAACTTCTTTTCCCCCCTTTCAAAAGCCATACCCACGGGATTTACGAGCTTGCAGCCCTAGGGTCATCATTTTTCGCATTTTTTGATTCCGTTTCGCGCTGTTGTTCATCACCAACAGGTAAGTATTCCATCCCTAAGCTTTCTAGCTTTTCGTTGGTGTATTTTGATCTTCTTTTTGTGCTCTAAAGTGTGGGAATGTGCTCAAATATGTGGGGCAATTTTGGTTTGTTTTCTTGCTTGATTGGGTTGGATTGGGGGTTTGTATGGGATGGCCCTAGGCCTATAATGCATTTTGAAACAATGGGACATGCCACATTGTCCCCGTTCTCTTGCTATTGATACCTAAACGCGCGCCCACCAAGTGTTCGGTGAAATGCCTCAATGGCATTAGCGCGTGACTTTTGTAAGGAAACAACCCATGGGGCATTTTGGTTTGCACATATTTTCTATTTTTTGGGACATGCATTCATTCCCGAAAAAGGCTAGAGTAATTGCCCCACATATATCCTAGGCCTAGGAACTAAAATTTTATGCAAAAAGAACACAAGAGGAGGTGCATATTGGGTAAAGTTACCCTTTTTGGCCAGCAATCAGCTATGGGCCACGCTACAATAATTTCCCTACGCCTAGATGTTTAGGAATTTTGCTCATCATAAACGTGTAGGTTTAGAATAGGTAGCAAAATACCTTTGGCAATTTACACTTTGGGTGTGGTAGCAAAATACTTGGATGTATGTACATGTAATTTTTGGTAGTCAAAATGTCTCACAAAAAAAATATATAAATATGTTGCATGTTATGTAAAGAAAATACATTACAAAAAAAATATACCTTTTAATTTGAATAAAATTTTAGTCAGCAAAAGAAAATATACTTGAATTTGCATGCGGCTTTAGCTAGCAAAAACTTGAAAAGAGCATGAAATGTAGCACCTTATTGTGTAGATAGTCAAGATTCATCATGAAGTTTGTATATGCATAAATATTAGAAATACCGGAATGTGCACATGTGCAATTTTTGGTACCCCAAATGCTTTGAGTATGCATGTATGTAAATTTAGCCAAGGAAGTGCATGTGATGTAGGTAGCAAATACACCTTGGAAGTACATATAAATAATCTAGGTAATGGATGTGTCTTGATTGTACATGGGTACATTTTTTTTCTTAGTTATAAGAATGTCTTGTGCAAGTGAACGTTCGTAAAGAAGTATGTGCATAAGTTTACTCTAAATTTACATTGATGTTTGTATTTATTGGAGGAGGTTGTATGCCATTTTTGTTTTAAGGGTAGCATTTCTTGGTAAAACTAACTTTCCAAATGTTTGCCTTCGCAGGAAATGGCCCCGAGGAGGTCCAGGAAGGACAAGGCGGCCGAAGGAACTAGTTCCGCTCCGAAGTATGACAGTCACCGTTTTAGGAGCGCGGTACACCAGCAGCGCTTCGAGGCCATCAAGGGATGGTCGTTTCTCCGGGAGCGACGCGTCCAGCTCAAGACGTTAAAGAAGCGCTACTTGGAGGCAACCTAGTACCTTTTAAATCTCTGCTTGTTATTTGATCAGCTTTGTTTCTCAAGTCATAGTGGGACACACCTAGTTGCTCATGATCCTAAGAATTTAAATAAAACGAGCACAAGCTCGGAAGGTAGTCATACCTCACAAAATATATGTATGCGTGTTTAGGTAGTGAAAAATACCTTAGATATGCATGTATGTAATTTAGGTAGCAAACAACTACCTCACAAAATATATATATGTATGTTTAGGTAGAAAGATACCTTGGATATGCATGTATATAGCAAAAATACCTCACAAAAATATACACATGTTTAGGTAGCAAAATACCTCATGAAAAAAAAGAGGAAAAAAAACAAACGAGAAAAAGAAATGAACAAATGAAAAACAAATGAAAAAAAGAGGAAAAAGAAAAATAAGTTATCTAGCTAAAAAACCAACATGCTTTTGAAAGAGATCACTTCCAACTTTTCTTTGAAAAAATTCGCTGATCATAGCTAGTTTTTAAAAAAATGTGTATACACCTGAAGGGTGAATGCTGTGAAGATTTTCCCGGACGCCCGAAATGGACTCGAATGAATGCACAAATTGATAAAAGAACATATTTTGGAAACATTGGGTTGATTTAAAATAGAGGAAACAAATCCTGAGCCATAGCATCACATGACCATAAAAATTTGATACTTGAGTGTCCGCATAGGTGCATGCATGACCAATTTTGCATAAAATTTCCAAATCATCATTTTTGCATTGGTGTCATGGAAATAATGTGGGGCATCCCTTTTTATCCTTGAACCAAACCAAACCCTGACATGTATCATGTCTAGCCATTCTACAAACCTTGAGCCAAAATCCTGACTCACCATAAACCTTGACCCAGGGTGAGAATGTCAATCCTTACCCTCGGAAGCAAAAAAGAAAAGAAGGAAAATTTCCAATCAAAGAAAGAAAAAAAAAAGAGGAAAGGAAATTTCCAATCAAAGAGAAAGAAAAGAAGAGGAAAGGAAATTCCCAATCAAAGAGTGGGAGAAAGAAAAAAAAAGAAAGAAAATTCCCAACCAAAGAATGGGAGAAAGTAAAAAAGAAGAAAGCTCCTGGTCAAAGAAACCAGAAGAAATGTGCAGAGAGGTCCTTGGACCAGACAATATCTGAACAATACAGAATTATCACCAAATGAACAAAAGAAAGAAAAGGAAACCATGACCTAAAAGTGGTCTTCTCCCTTTGATTACCAACCAAAATCCTGTGCGTCGGTGACTTGTTCGCCTCGCGTCAAACAAAAACATGTCATACCCTAATTTCGTCCGGGGACCTTTGTTTGGTGACATGCGACCTTTCTTTGGTCCTTGTGAGGTGCTTGGCACCCATCATTAGGCAATTTGTGAAATTCCAGGACATGCCAGAAAACCAAAAAAAATATTGATGCACAATCCGTAAGTTTCCGTGACACACCGGAAATCAAATGGAAGCATTGTTGCATAATTAAGTTAGGTTCCGTAACATTTCGTAAGTCAAAAAGGGGATGATTATGTAATCCGCAAGGTTCCGTAACATTACGGAAAGAAAACAAGTATCGTTAGGAAATTCGTAAGTTTCCGTAACTTTACGAAAAAAGAATCACAAAAAAAAAAGCAAAGGGGGTGTACTTAGTAAAAATGGGGGTGCAAATAGCACCCAGGCCCACTTGGGCCCTCCAGAATATTCCTCCAGAAGGCTGTTGCTTCTGGAGGAAGCAACCTGGCTCGCCTGGGCGAGCTGGGCGGCAACCACCTCCCCTATTTTGCTATAAATAGGGGAGGAAGTGAAGAAGAAAAGGGTTCAGCCCCTTTGGCACTTCTCTCTCTTTCGAATTTGCTTGGAAAAATTGTTTCCGTGAATTCCGAAATGTTTCCGTAACGTTTTCCGTGAGGAATTTCGCAAAGGTTTCAACCGTTCTTCGACGTTCTTCATTCGTTCTTCATCGTTCTTCGATCTTCAACGGGTAAGTACCTCGAACCAAGCTTTTCGATTCATTCTATGTACCCGTAGTGGTCCACATTGTGTTTCGTGCATTTTTATTCTCGTTTTGTTTACTTTTTATACCCCCTCTTGACGTGCTTAAGCCATTTTACTTAAGTCATTTCTCGCTTAACTTAAAAATAAAATAAATTTCCACTGAACGTTTGAATTGTATTATCCGTTAACTTCGGTTAAAATGAATTCTGACCGTTCGGTCGTGCCGTAACCACGTTGGAAATCAAAAAGAGGTAAAAAATAAGATAATAATCAAAAAACATCTTTTAGTAAAATAAAGCGGAAAATCAATCGGACGTTTTCTCTTTGGGATTTCTCATTCTTAATCGAATTGATTAATAACTAAAGTGAAACTAAAGGCTAAAATCAATTCGCCTAGTCAAGCTCGTCCATAAAAATAGGCTTTTGAAGTTTGTCATTTCAATTTCTCACTAAGTAAAATGGATCATTTTTAAGGTCCAACGCCTTAAAATGATCACCACTTAAGTAAAAAAGAATCACTTGACAAAAAGCAAGAACTACGTAGGTCTGAGTTCCTCATTGAGGATACGTAGGAGCAAAAGCCCCGCTTTTGTCGACCACCCCAAGAGATCGTTAATGGTCCAATGCCTTAATGTTTCTCTCCTTTCAAAAACAAGAGGTCGTTAATGGTCCAACGCCTTAACGTTTCTCTCCTTTCAAAATCAAAAGATCGTTTAATGGTCCAACACCTTAAATGACCTTTTGTTCAATAAAAACATATTTTGCAAAAAAGACAAAAACAACTTAACCAAACACTTTGTTCCGAAAGAACTACGTAGGTCTGATTTCCTCATCACAAATTGAGGAATAACGTAGGAGCAAAGGGAAACACCCTTGTCGACCACAAAAAAGAAAAAATATAAAAAGGGTATAAAGGATATAAGGACATAAAAGGGAACGTAAAAATCAAAGTCATGTTTGCACATTCGATTAAAGGCTGCCGTCCCTAGTGACGGACGTATGGGGTGCTAACACCTTCCCCGTGCGTAAATACAACTCCCGAACCTTTCACTTAAAAGTTCGTAGATCGCGTCTTTTCCGGTTTTTCCGACGTTTTCCTCAAATAAACGTTGGTGGCGACTCCGCGCGTATTCCTTTCGTGGAACACGCATCCCGCGAGTCACGCGTCGCCCTCCCGCCGAAGGGTAGGTTGCGACAGTTGGCGACTCCACTGGGGATAGTTTTTAGAGAGTTAGGCCATTTAAATCTTGTGCAATGTTTTACCATGACTTATCCCTTTGTTGGTTTCCCTTCATTATGTTCTTGTGTATATAAACTCTTGGTTGCTTTTAGTGCGTTTTAAAATGTATGCATGAAGTAAATATTTATTCATTTGATGCACACAAGCACCAACACTATTTGCACACACTGTGAGTGAAAAAGGGCCCTATACCCGGGTTCATGGGAACATAAGGAGTGGAGGTGAATCTGTGATCATGCTAGGTCTCCGACTTGCTTGATTACAGTGAACCCTCATCTAGAGTTTTCCTCTTTGAAAATATATCGTTGCTAGTAGTCCCTACTGCTGCAATATGTTCTTCGAAGGGGATAATACCTCTAGAAACCATTAAGAGAGATATGACTACCTTGGGGGGGGAAGAAAGGACAGAGAGCTTAGGGGAAGCAGTAATGGGATCATCGGCGGCTATCATAAGTGGCTGAGAGTCCGAACACAAGGATTGGATTGGCTCCCAAATCTAAAGACTGTGAGAGATGATGAGGTTAAAGCTTCGGAAGAAAGTGATGAGGTACAAGCCCTAAAGGCAAAGCTTGAAAGAGCTCGGGTAGTCAAAGAGAAGTTCAAGTCCATAGCCATCAAAGTCTGAAGAGAGTATGATGAACTAAGGGACGCCAATATGGCCACCGATGAAGCCTTGGAATGAGAAACCAAGAAGGCCCGAAAGGAAGAACACGACCAAAACAAGTTTTGAGGGGCTTTATAGGGCAGCAATAGTGAGCTCAAGCTCCGAAGAGGTGAAAGGAATCATCACGGGTCAAAGGAATGATCTTGAAGAACGAGCTAAAGGCTTGCCTTAGGTCGAAAAGAAATTTGTCCCAACAGTTAAGCGAGACTGAAGGGAATATGTGGGCCATCATCGATGAGTGCAAAGAGAAGCTAAATCTAGCGGCGACTCATGAGCAAAGGCTAGAGGATGAGTACGCCAAGATATCAGCAGAAAGGGAAGCAAGGGAAAGGGTAATTGATTCATTGCACCAAGAGGCAACAATGTGGACGGACCGATTTGCTCTTACTTTGAACAGGAGTCAAGAACTTCCCCCATTGCTAGCCAAGGCCAAAGCAGTGGCGGACACCTACTCCGCCCCCGAGGAGATCCACGGACTTCTCAGCTATTGTCAGCATATGATAGACTCAATGGACCATATGATTAGAAACCGCTAGGAAGTTCATATTGTCGCTCAGATCTTGACTAGTTATAACTTTTTGAATAAAATGAGTTTATCCCACTTTTTACTCCAAAAATCAGTGCGAATCAAGTCACTCCCGCATTTTATCCCTAGCATGCATTGTATGTTGGTCTCGTCCTTTGTCACGGGAAGCCGGAAGGTCCATATCACCTTCTTAATTGTACACATGGGGCACTGCGCCCCCAAATGCGCAAGTAAGAAGAGATAATTTTCCGGGCTCTCGTGTCCGTAAAATGCATTCATATCATGCATCGCATAAGCATCCCTTCATACCATCATAATGAACATATCGTTCCTGCATTTGTCCGTTATCACATTCCCATTTTGCATGAGTCATTGCATCATGCATATACGTTCAACAAACTTTTTGATCTGCAAAATTGCATACCATTTGTTTTCATCCTTGCATTTTCCTCTGTAAAACAAAAACAAAAAAAAGGGGGGGAGCGTGAAACTTCACACTACATTCTTAGTTGCATGTGTTAGGCACCATGAGCCAACCATGTTGGGATCATAAACCCATTTCACTTAAAAACAAAATGATTGAACATGGTACCTAATGCATGTTTAACTAAGAAAGGATGTTTCTTCGGGCATCTCAATTTCATAATTACATTTTCCATGCATAGCTTAAAGTATGCCCGAGTCTTTCATCCCTATGAGATGTTGTTGAAGTATTGGCGATCAGAATTGCCATTCCTTGGATTATAGGGTTGAACCAAGCTCATGCTTTTACAAAAAGGTTCATCAAGTCAAGTTGAAATATGGAAGTAAACGTCTTGCAAAATTGGGGCAAAAGATGAATCGAGTCACATCACTGCTTTGTCTACTGCCAAAGATATTTAGGATTGTTGATGTCCTTGTTACTTCCAGTTTCACCTTGACAAAGATGTCATGGACCATGTTGAAAATCTAAATTGATTCAACCCCATATCCTGCGTAAAAATTCGCAATACTTCAACTGTACATCATTCGCATACATCCATGCTTTTCATTGGTTGCATTGCTCATTGCATTCTTTCCTTGAAAAATAAAATAAAATGAACTTAATCATTGTTATAAAAAAAAAAACATGCTTTATGGCGTCCTCACCGAACTTGTGCTAGAGCTAGAGTAATGGGTGAAGTAGAGGAGATACAAGAGAAGATGAAGGCCGACATGGAGGCCATGAAAGAGAAAATGGCCACAATGATGGAGGCCATGATGAGCGTGAAGAAGATAATGGAAGCCAATGCGGTTACAATTGCCGTTACCAGCGTTGTTGCTAAGGTGAACCCGACGTCCCCATCCGGCATCAACCAAATGAATCATCCAACCTCAGATATGGTAGGCAAAGATTTGGGAAGTACGGGCGGCCCCCATGATGTGCAAATTTAAAACGAGCACGCCTTCCCGCCATATGGCTTGCCTCTCAACTGTACGCCACCCAATGTGGCGTACACTCCCAATAAGAATGTCAATAACTCCACTCCTATTGAGAGCCAACAATCCCAAACTGATCATGCATATGTCTCTAAAACCGTGGGGGAGGCACATGAAATTCCCCACCACAATCTAGCCGACTTCGAGCCTTGGCTCGGATATGCCACTGAAGGGCAAGCAGTTGGTGGTATACCCTTTGAAAACACTTCGGAAGGCCCTCAGTATCACCCCCAGCTACACCTCTTGCATTCCACAACAAGTAAAAACCCTCGTGCTATGGCAGAAATGGAAAAGTTGGATCATTTAGAGGAAAGGCTCAGGGCCATTGAAGGAGGTGAAGATTATGCCTTTGCTAACCTAAAAGAGTTGTTCCTAGAACCCAATATCATCACCCCTCCCAAGTTCAAGGTGCTGGACTTTGACAAGTACAAGGGGACTACTTGTCCCAAGAACCATCTAAAGATGTATTGTCAGAAGATGGGGGAATACGTAAAAGATGAGGAACTGCTAATACATTTCTTCCAAGAAAGTCTTACTGGGGTAGCTGTTACCTGGTACACTAACTTGGAACCTTCCCGAGTCCATACTTGGAAGGACCTAATGGTTGCCTTCGTTAAGCAGTATCAGTACTATTCTGATATGGTTCCGGATAGGATGCAACTACAGAACATGTGCAAAAAGGGAGACGATAATCGTGATGGTAGACACATTATCGGTACTCTACTATGAAAAGATGGTGGGCTACGCACCCTCAAAGCTTTGCAGATTTGGTCTTTGCCAGTGAAAGGATCGATGTGGGTCTGAAAAAAGGAAAATTTAGTCATCCTGCTTGGACGAATGAGAAAACTGGGGCAAATGAAGAGGGTGAGAAAGAGGGAGAAACCCATGCTGTGACTGCCATTCCTATACGGCCAAGTTTCCCACCAACCCAACAATGTCATTACTCAGCCAATAACAAACCTCCTCCTTACCCACCGCCCAGTTATCCACAAAGGCCATCCCTAAATCAACCACAAAGCCTGTCTACCGCACTTCCAATGACGAAGACCACCTTTAGCACAAACCAAAAAAAAACACCAACAAAAAGGAATTTTGCAGCAAAAAGCCTGTAGGGTTCACCCCAAATTCCGTTGTCATATGCTCGAACGCAACGTGTGCTTATCATGGAGGAGCCCCGGGGCATTCCATTGAGCATTGTATGACCCCGAAGCATAAAGTGTGACGTCTAATTGATACGGGCTGGCTGAAATTTGAGGAGAATCGCTTGTTGAATCCTAACATTGACAAGCAACACCATACATGGGGCAATTCTGGAAGCTGTTGTTATGACTCATCAGGATTTTCAAGTTTATGCCATAAACCACAGTTACAATGCTAAATGATATGGATAAGATGGACATCCTTGCCTCTCTCATCCTCTCACGAACACATCTTTGCTTATTCAACTTCCACCGGAATGTGAGTGTAAGCCATTGGTCTGTTTGCTCAAGCAACCTGCGCTCCTGAGTGTTGACTTCCAAGACCGTTCAATCAGAGATTACTCATCTTGCACGTTGGTGGGGCTGCCGTAAAACAACGAGCAAAGTTCAAAACAAATAAGTTTCAAAATAAAAAATAAAAAGGCATTTGATTGACTGTGTTTTCAAGTAAAAATATAGACGTTCATGTGACCTCATTTTGTCTTTTTAGAGAGAAGTGAGTTATCAAGAATAGGATGTTGGACAAATGGCCTCAGAAAGCGGGGGTTGAATTAAGATGCAAAGACTATTCCCCAATTGAACTATCACTCTTTCTTTTTGAATTAACAATGCACCCTTAACATGAATTACTCAAAAGACAATTCAAAATAAACTTCTTTAAAGCAAAAGATAAATAGCAATAAATAAAAGAAGTTTAAGGGAAGAGAGGAATGCAAACTTGATTTATACTGGTTCGGCCACTTCCCGTCCAGTCCTCAAGCAACCCACTTGAGATTTTCCACTCTCTTTGTAAAACTCCTTTTACAAAGTCTGAACTACACAGGGACAACCCTTCCCTTGTGTTCAAGAATCATCTACAATAAGAGACTCTCAGTCTCTTAATCTCTTTTCAGAAGTAAGAAGAAGAGAAGAAGAAATCTCTCTTAAAAGGGATAGATTGTACAATGAAGACCAATCAAAATTCCTTATTGAATATGCAAGTGGTTGACCAAGGAATCTTTTTGAGAGGATAAGACAGTTCAGTTCAGAAAAACTCTTAATCTTTTGAGAGGATAAACTTTGTGGGCAATGAAAACTCTCTTTAAATTCGTGCTTCCAAGCCACCTTTGATGCCCATTCATAAACCATTTGAATAGATGTGACTCTTGGAAATTATTTTCCGAAAAATCTCCTCTGGTAATCGGTTACAAGACTTGTGTAAACGATTACAGGTTTTAAAAATTTGAATTAAAACATTTTCAACTGCTGGTAATCGATTACCAGAGAGCAAATCTCAATTTGTAATGATAGAATTCTTTGGTCAAACCTTTTGTTTTTTTTAATTTGGAAACTTCTTCCTAAGATTCCAGAGATCAACTTGATCATATATCTTGATTTTCTTGGATTCTTGGATTTCTTGTCTCGAATAAAACTTAGAAGCACTTGATCCTTCGACATCATAAAAACATCAAAACATCTTGCTTCTACATAGGAGTCATTTGACTTAATCCATCAACTGAAAAAATCCTTCAACTATTTCTCGTCCTTGGAAAATTCTTTTTGCAAGAATCAACTGCTTCTTTCATTCTTCCTCACTACGAGGCTATGAAAACAAGACAACGATTGGTACCTCAAAGCCTTACACTGGGGCAATGAGGGGCATCGTGCATGAGCCTCAAGTGAACCTAGGGGCAGATTAGAAGTTCTCACCCAATAGGTTCCCTCCTACAAGGTCATGATGAAAGACAACGATTGGTACCTCAAAGCCTTACACTGGGGCAATGAGGGGCACCGTGCATGAGCCTCAAGTGAACATAGGGACCGATCAAAAGTTCTCACCCATCGATGTTTTCAACAAAAAAGGGGGACAAACCCTAGGATTTCAATGGATTGATTAAACATCAAACGACTCCATTGTCGTCACTCCAAAATGGTCAAATGACTAAATCAAACAGAACACATACTCTGAGGGAGTTCCCGGAGAGATTTGCAAAAAGATAGGATGAGGTTGCATGAATTATCACCTCTTTCAAAAGGACAGTCAATCTGTGTTTTCCAAAAAAAATTAAATCAAAATCAAAATCACAAAATAGGGAAAGAATGTCATGAACGTTGTACAAACTTTCCATTACATTGCATTGTTTCATATGAAGTCTGCATTTACCGCATTTCAAGACAAAGGTTGCATGCATCTGCATCCCTAAAAATCATGTTAACTGCATAGATTTCCTACATCTAATATCCAGTCGTGTGGATTTGGGATGACCGACCCTCTCGATGAGTCGATCTCTTGCTTTCTCATAAGGGTGAACCCTTGGGTACTAGTACCCTTGTCTCCAGAGGACTATACGTCCTCACCTTCAAAAGGCTACATGTCCTCGCCATCAGAGGGCTACACGCTCTCACCTTCCGAGGACTACATGTCCCCATCTTCAGAGGACTACATGTCCTCACCATTAGAGGACTACATGTCCTCACCTTTAGAGGGCTACACGCCCTCGGCTCCGAGGGCTACACGCCCTCACCTTGAGAGGACTACACGTCCTCGCCTTGAGAGGACTACACGTCCTCACCATCGTAGGGCTACACGCCCTCACCTTTAGAGGACTACACGTCCTCACCTTCGAAGGGCTACACGCCCTCACCTTTAGAGGACTACACGTCCTCGCCAACAGAGAGCTGCACGCCCTCACCTTGAGAGGACTACACGTCCTCGCCAACAGAGGGCTGCACGCCCTCACCTCTAGAGGACTACACATCCTCGCCTTGAGAGCGCTGCACGCCCTCACCTTTAGAGGGCTACGTGTCCTCATTTTCAGTGTGCTCCACATCCGCACCCTAAGAGAATTTAAGGTCCTCTGTCCTTAAGTGCTTAACCGAGACTTGCACTCCCGGTTAAGGGACCAGTAGTTTCCTTTTAATGGTTCCTAGGCCACCCCCTGATATTGGAGGAGGGCCAACTGTGCGAGCACAACCAGAGAGGGAGGCTGTCACACAGCTACTATGCATACCGGGGCAAGATTTCACCCGTGCCGCTGCAAAGAGACGAGTGCGGATCATGGGCACCGACATGACCATTCTTACACAGATATAGATGACATTGCTACTTAGCAACGTTCTGCCCAGCGACCGCAATGCCAATCTCCCCCTGCAAAAGTATCAGTTGGTCTGTGTCATCCCGACATGGGTAAGTATGCATATGGTTCAACTGATTTCTGATACCATCTATTGTTTGCAGGGATCGCACCCACAAAGACACCCAGTGGACCTGAAGAAGTCCAACAGGGCCCTGGGGTTTCCAGCTCTGGTTACGGGCCTCTGTCGGCCCTATAGGGCGCCCGTCCCCCCAGCAAGCTCATGCCATCATGACATAGGTAAGTATGCACCTCCCCCAACTGATTTCTGATGTCATCTATTGTTTGCAGGGATCGTGCCCGCAAGACACCTAGTGGACCCGAAGAAGGCCAACTGGGTCTTGGAGTTGCCAGCTCTAAATACAGGTCTCTATCAGTTCAAGGGAGTGCCTGTTGCCCCCAGCAGGGTCATCAGGCCCCCTACCAATCGAGTTTTCATCCAGAAGTGTTGCGCCCCTAGGCAGGCGCAGGGCGAGACACCACAGCAGCATTGGGATGGCCGGTAGCGGGCAATAGACACACCACCACCACCACTAAAGTTCACCTCAGCTCATCCATAAAAGGTTAGAGCGTTGCCTACGACACATGGCCGACCAATAGGCAACCAAGTCCAAAGCCAAAGGTAAGCAAAGTACTAGGTCAGTGACCGACAAGTCATAAGGCGTCCAGCTAAAGACGTTAAAGAAGCGCTACTAGGAGGCAACCTAGTACCTTTTGAATCTATGCTTGTTATTTGATCACTTTTTATAGTAGGACGCACCTAGTTGCTCATGATCCTGGGGATTTAAATAAAACAAGAACAAGCTCGAAAGGTAGTCATACCTTACAAAATATATATATGTATGTTTAGGTAGAAAGATACCTTAGATATGCATGTATGTAAACAAAAAATACTTCACAAAATATATATATGTATGTTTAGGTAGAAAGATACCTTAGATATGCATGTATGTAACAAAAAAATACTTCACAAAATATATATATGTATGTTTAGGTAGAAAGATACCTTAGATATGCATGTATGTAACAAAAAAATACTTCACAAAAATATATATATGTATGTTTAGGTAGAAAGATACCTTAGATATGCATGTATGTAACAAAAAAATACTTCACAAAATATATATATGTATGTTTAGGTAGAAAGATACCTCAGATATGCATGTATGTAAACAAAAAAATAGTTCACAAAATATATATATATGTATGTTTAGGTAGAAAGATACCTCAGATATGCATGTATGTAAACAAAAAAATAGTTCACAAAATATATATATGTATGTTTAGGTAGAAAGATACCTTGGATATGCATGTATATAGCAAAGATACCTCACAAAAATATACACATGTTTAGGTAGCAAAATACCTCATGAAAAAAAAAGAAGGAGAAAAAAGAAAAATAAGTTGTCAAGCTGAAAAACCAACATGCTTTTGAAAAGAGATGACTTCCAACTTTTCTTTGGAAAAAATTCATTGATCATAACCAATTTTTGAAAAAAATGTGTCTACACCTGAAGGGTGAATGCTGTGAAATTTCCCCGGACGCCCGAAATGGACTAGGATGAATGCACAAATTGATAAAAGAACATATTTTGGAAACATTGGGTTGATTTAAAATAGAGGGAATAAATCCTGAGCCCTAGCATCACATGACCATAAACATTTGACACTTGAGTGTCCACATAGGTGCATGCATGACCAGTTTTGCATAAAGTTTCCAAATCAGCATTTTTTTGCATTTGTATCATGGAAATAATGTGGGGCATCCCTTTTTATCCTTGAACCAAACCAAACCCTGACATGTATCATGCCTAGCCATTCTACAAGTCTTGAGCCAAAATCCTGACTCACCATAAACCTTGACCCAGGGTGAGAATGTTAATCCTTACCCTCGGAAGCAAAAAAGAAGAGAAGGAAAATTTCCAATCAAAGGAAAAGAGAAGGAAAATTTCCAATCAAAGAGAAAGCAAAAAAAGGAGAGAAGGAAAATTTCCAATCAAAGGAAAAAAGGAAGCAAGGAAATTCCCAATCAAAGGGTGGAAGAAAGAAAAAAGAAAAGAAAGAAAATTCCCAACCAAAGAATGGGAGAAAGTAAAAAAGAAGAAAGCTCCTGGTCAAAGAAACCAGAAGAAATGTGTAGAGAGGTCTTTGGACCAGACAATATCTGAACAATACAGAATTGTCACCAAATGAACAAAAGAAAGAAAAGGGAACCATGACCTAAAAGTGGTCTTCTCCCTTTGATTACCAACCAAAATCCTATGCGTCGGTGACTTGTTCGCCCCGCACTAAACAAAAACAGAAAAGGAAAAAGCCAACAAAAAATCAAAAGCCAAAAACACACAAAAGCCGAAAAACCCATCAAGAGAACCCATTCCCAAGGGAAGTCTTATTGATCCATGATCACGCATGTAATTTTTGATTTGATAGGAAATAATTTGCAAAGTCAAGTCATGACATATCTATGGTTCGGAATTAGGATGAAACACTTACCTGTGCGAGATTGATACACTTTGAGTGGATTTTTTCTATTTTTGTCGAACCCAGTGTTTCCTCTAAATGGTCATTTAGAAATGAAATGCTAACATCCAAAATCTCATTTATGGCTATGGGGGATTTCATCAGCAGACTCTCCTTCCCTGGTAGACGCATTGTTTGTCACTCAAAAAAGGCATATGCTGCTCTAATCGGTTGGAATATTTGTCTCTTTGCTAAAGCATGTTTGCATTTTTAGTGGAGAAAACACCGAGACTTTTTCAAGTCTCACAAGTTATCCAGAACTACGTAGGTCTGAGTTCCTCATTAGAGGATACGTAGGAGCAAAAGCCTTGCTTTTGTCGACCGCGCCGCTTTCTGTCACCATGACCCAAGAGCTGGTAGCCCGCGGAGATACCTTACGGTTATCCGCACCTCGTCATTCAGTGACCCCAAGTGTGATTGATGAGCAGAGGCCAATGTGGTCATCTGCGCCCTTTCCGGAGATGTCAGCATCTTCCGGTGGAGACTTTCTCAAGTCTCACAAGTTATCTAGAACTACGTAGGTCTGAGTTCCTCATTGGAGGATACGTAGGAGCAAGAGCCTTGCTTTTGTCGGCCGCCCCATAATCTTTGCCATACTAACCCTGAGGTCAAATGACACGCACCCTTTTGTCATCCAGAGGCGGCGGGCCCGATGACAAGCAGAGACAAAATTTGGTCATTCTGCATCCTTGTGTCATCCAGAGGCGGCGGGCCCGATGATACGCAGAGATACCTTACGGTTATCTGCACCCTTGTGTCATCCAGAGGCGGCGGGCCCGATGATGCACGGAGATACCTTACGGTTATCCGCACCCTTTTGTCATACAGAGGCGGCGGGCCCGATGACAAGCAGAGACAAAATTTGGTTATTCTGCACCCTTGTGTCATCCAGAGGCGGCGGGCCCGATGATACGCGGAGATACCTTACGGTTATCCGCACCCTTGTGTCATCCAGAGGCGGCAGGCCCGATGATACGCGGAGATACCTTACGGTTATCCGCACCCTTTTGTCATCCAGAGGCGGCGGGCCCGATGACAAGCAGAGACAAAATTTGGTCATTCTGCACCCTTGTGTCATCCAGAGGCGGCGGGCCCGATGATACGCAGAGATACCTTACGGTTATCTGCACCCTTGTGTCATCCAGAGGCGGCGGGCCTGATGATACGCAGAGATACCTTACGGTTATCCGCACCCTTTTGTCATCCAGAGGCGGCGGGCCCGATGACAAGCAGAGACAAAATTTGGTCATTCTGCACCCTTGTGTCATCCAGAGGCGGCGGGCCCGATGATACGCAGAGATACCTTACGGTTATCCGCACCCTTGTGTCATCCAGAGGCGGCGGGCCCGATGATACGCGGAGATACCTTATGGTTATCTGCACCCTTTTGTCATCCAGAGGCGGCGGGCCCGATGACAAGTAGAGACAAAATTTGGTCATTCTGCATCCTTTTGTCATCCAGAGGCGGCGGGCCCGATGATACGCGGAGATACCTTACGGTTATCTGCACCCTTGTGTCATCCAGAGGCGGCGGGCCCGATGATACGCGGAAATAC
This sequence comes from Glycine max, assembly GCF_000004515.6. Classification (NCBI taxonomy): domain Eukaryota; kingdom Viridiplantae; phylum Streptophyta; class Magnoliopsida; order Fabales; family Fabaceae; genus Glycine; species Glycine max. The sequence continues at coordinate 28,360,770 of NC_038243.2, forward strand.
CCGAGTGGTTATCCGTATAAACTTTCTTTTGCTATCTGTAAGATAGAACGCTTGATAGCATGCAGAGACTGACATAGTCTTCTGCGCCTTTTGTTCCTCCGGGAGCAACAAGTCATTTACATGCGGAAATTGTATGGTCACCCGCGACTCTCGTCAACCGAGAGGAGCGAAAATAGTGTCATATCCTAATTTTCGTCCGGGGACCTTTGCGTGATGACATGCGACCTTTCTTTGGTCCTTGTGAGGTGCTTGGCACCCATCATTAGGCAATTTGTGAAATTCCGGGAACGACAAGTCATGGTCACCCGCGACTCTCGTCAACCGAGAGGAGCGAAATTAGTGTCATACCCTAATTTTCGTCCGGGGACCTTTGCTTGATGACATGCGACCTTTCTTAGGTCCTTGTGAGGTGCTTGGCACCCATCATTAGGCAATTTGTGAAATTCTGGGAATGACAAGTCATGGTCACCCACGACTCTCGTCAACCGAGAGGAGCGAAATTAGTGTCATACCCTAATTTTCGTCCGGGGACCTTTGCTTGATGACATGAGACCTTTCTTTTGTCCTTGTGAGGTGCTTGGCACCCATCATTAGGCAATTTGTGAGATTCCGGGAACAACAAGTCATTTGCATGTTCAGATTTTATGGTCACCCGCGACTCTCGTCAAATCGAGAGGAACGAAATTAGTGTCTTATCTTTACTTTCCTTTTATCTCCAATAAAAGACAAGTAAAGAGGGGCAACTGTCATACCCTAATTTCGTCCGGGGACCTTTGCTTGGTGACATGCGACCTTTCTTTGGTCCTTGTGAGGTGCTTGGCACCCATCATTAGGCAATTTGTGAAATTCCAGGACATGCCGGAAAACCAAAAAAAATATTGATGCACAATCCGTAAGTTTCCGTGACACACCGGAAATCAAATGGAAGCATCGTTGCATAATTAAGTGAGGTTTTGTAACATTCCGTAAGTCAAAAAGGGGATGATTATGTAATCCGCAAGGTTCCGTAACATTACGGAAAGAAAACAAGTATCGTTATGAAATTCGTAAGTTTCCGTAACTTTACGAAAAAAGAATCACAAAAAAAAAGCAGAGGGGGGTGTACTTAGTAAAAATGGGGGTGCAAATAGCACCCAGGCCCACTTGGGCCCTCCAGAATATTCCTCCAGAAGGCTGTTGCTTCTGGAGGAAGCAACCTGGCTCGCCTGGGCGAGCTGGGCGGCAACCACCTCCCCTATTTTGCTATAAATAGGGGAGGAAGTGAAGAAGAAAAGGGTTCAGCCCCTTAGGCACTTCTCTCTCTTTCGAATTTGCTTGGAAAAATTGTTTCCGTGAAGAAAATCTAAGCCGAGGCGCTTCCGAAACGTTTCCGTAATGTTTTCCGTGAGGAATTTCGCAAAGGTTTCAACCGTTCTTCGACGTTCTTCATTCGTTCTTCATCGTTCTTCGATCTTCAACGGGTAAGTACCTCGAACCAAGCTTTTCGATTCATTCTATGTATCCGTAGTGGTCCACATTGTGTTTCGTGCATTTTTATTCTCGTTTTGTTTACTTTTTATACCCCCTCTTGATGTGCTTAAGCCATTTTACTTAAGTCATTTCTCGCTTAACTTAAAAATAAAATAAATTTCCACCGAACGTTTGAATTGTATTATCCGTTAACTTCGGTTAAAATGAATTCCGACCGTTCGGTCGTGCCGTAACCACGTTGGAAATCAAAAAGAGGTAAAAAATAATATAATAATCAAAAAACATCTTTTAGTAAAATAAAACGGAAAATCAATCGGACGTTTTCTCTTTGGGATTTCTCATTCTTAATCGAATTGATTAATAAATAAAGTGAAACTAAAGGCTAAAATCAATTGGCCTAGTCAAGCTCGTCCATAAAAATAGGCTTTTGAAGTTTGTCATTCCAATTTCTCACTAAGTAAAATGGATCATTTTTAAGGTCCAACGCCTTAAAATGATCACCACTTAAGTAAAAAAGAATCACTTGACAAAAAGCAAGAACTACGTAGGTCTGAGTTCCTCATTGAGGATACGTAGGAGCAAAAGCCCCGCTTTTGTCGACCACCCCAAGAGATCGTTAATGGTCCAATGCCTTAACGTTTCTCTCCTTTCAAAAACAAGAGGTCGTTAATGGTCCAACGCCTTAACGTTTCTCTCCTTTCAAAATCAAAAGATCGTTTAATGGTCCAACACCTTAAATGACCTTTTGTTCAATAAAAACATATTTTGCAAAAAAGACAAAAACAACTTAACCAAACACTTTGTTCTGAAAGAACTACGTAGGTCTGATTTCCTCATCACAAATTGAGGAATACGTAGGAGCAAAGGGAAACACCCTTGTCGACCACAAAAAAGAAAAAATATAAAAAGGGTATAAAGGATATAAGGACATAAAAGGGAACGTAAAAATCAAAGTCATGTTTGCACATTCGATTAAAGGCTGCCGTCCCTTGTGACGGACGTATGGGGTGCTAACACCTTCCCCGTGCGTAAATACAACTCCCGAACCTTTCACTTAAAAGTTCGTAGATCGCGTCTTTTTCGGTTTTTCCGACGTTTTCCTCAAATAAACGTTGGTGGCGACTCCGCGCGTATTCCTTTCGTGGAACACGCATCCCGCGAGTCACGCGTCGCCCTCCCGCCGAAGGGTAGGTTGCGACAAAACAGAAAAGGAAAAAAGCCAACAAAAAAATCAAAAGCCAAAAACACACAAAAGCCGAAAAACCCATCAAAAGAACCCATTCCCAAGGGAAGTCCTATTGATCCATGACCACGTATGTAATTTTTGATTTGATAGGAAATAATTTGCAAAGTCAAGTCATGACATATCTATGATCCGAAATTAGGATGAAACACTTACCTGTGCGAGATTGATACACTTTGAGTGATTTTCTTCTATTTTTGTCAAACCCAGTGTTTCCTTTAAATGGTCATTTAGAAACGAAATGCTAACATCCAAAGTCTCATTTATGGTTATGGTGGGTTTCATCAGCAGACTCTCCTTCCCTGGTAGACGCATTGTTTTTCACTCCAAAAAGCATATGCTGCTCTAATCAGCTGGAATATTTGTCTCTTTACTAAAGCATGTTTGCATTTTAGTGGAGAAAACACCAAGACTTTTTAAGTCTCACAAGTTATCTAGAACTACGTAGGTCTGAGTTCCTCATTGGAGGATACGTAGGAGCAAGAGCCTTGCTTTTGTCGGTCGCCCCATAATCTTTGTCATACTGATCCTGAGGTCATGTGACATGCACCCTTGTGTCATCCAGAGGCGGCGGGCCCGATGACACGCGGAGATATCTTACGGTGATCCGCACCCTTTTTGTCATCCAGAGGCGGCGGGCTCGATGACACGCAGAGACAAAATTTGGTCATTCTGCACCCTTGTGTCATCTAGAGGCGGCGGGCCTGATGACATGCGGAGATACCTTACGGTTATCCGCACCCTTGTGTCATCCAGAGGCGGCGGGCCCGATGATACGCAGAGATACCTTACGGTTATCCGCACCCTTTTGTCATCTAGAGGCGGCGGGCCCGATGACACGCAGAGACAAAATTTGGTCATTCTGCACCCTTGTGTCATCCAGAGGCGGCGGGCCCGATGACACGCGGAGATACCTTACGGTTATCCGCACCCTTTTGTCATCCAGAGGCGGCGGGCCCGATGACACGCAGAGACAAAATTTGGTCATTCTGCACCCTTGTGTCATCCAGAGGCGGCGGGCCCGATGACTTGCAGAGACTGACATAGTCTTCTGCACCTTTTGTTCCTCCGGGAACAACAAGTCATTTACATGCGGAAATTTTATGGTCACCCGCGACTCTCGTCAACCGAGAGGAACGAAATTAGTGTCATACCCTAATTTCGTCCGGCGACCTTTGCTTGATGACATGCGACCTTTCTTTGGTCCTTGTGAGGTCCTTGGCACCCATCATTAGACAATTTGTGAAATTCCGGGAACAACAAGTCATTTGCATGTGGAGATTTTATGGTCACCCTCGACTCTCGTCAAATCGAGAGGAACGAAATTAGTGTCTTATCTTTACTTTCCTTTTATCTCCAATAAAAGACAAGTAAAGAGGGGCAACTGTCATACCCTAATTTCGTCCGGGGACCTTTCCTTGATGACATGCGACCTTTCTTTGGTCCTTGTGAGGTGCTTGGCACCCATCATTAGGCAATTTGTGAAATTCCAGGACATGCCGGAAAACCAAAAAAAATATTGATGCACAATCCGTAAGTTTCCGTGACACACCGGAAATCAAATGGAAGCATCGTTGCATAATTAAGTGAGATTCCGTAACATTCCGTAACTCAAAAAGGGGATGATTATGTAATCCGCAAGGTTCCGTAACATTACGGAAAGAAAACAAGTATCGTTACAAAATTCGTAAGTTTCCGTAACTTTACGAAAAAAGAATCACCAAAAAAAGCAGAGGGAGGTGTACTTAGTAAAAATGGGGGTGCAAATAGCACCCAGGCCCACTTGGGCCCTCCAGAATATTCCTCCAAAAGGCTGTTGCTTCTGGAGGAAGCAACCTGGCTCGCCTGGGCGAGCTGAGCTCGCCTGGGCGAGCTGGGCGGCAACCACCTCCCCTATTTTGCTATAAATAGGGGAGGAAGTGAAGAAGAAAAGGGTTCAGCCCCTTAGGCACTTCTCTCTCTTTCGAGTTTGCTTGGAAAAATTGTTTCCGTGAAGAAAATCTAAGCCGAGGCGCTTCCGAAACGTTTCCGTAACGTTTTCCGTGAAGAATTTCGCAAAGGTTTCAACCGTTCTTCAACGTTCTTCATTCGTTCTTCATCGTTCTTCGATCTTCAACGGGTAAGTACCTCGAACCAAGCTTTTCGATTCATTCTATGTACCCATGGTGGTCCACATTGTGTTTCGTGTATCTTTATTCTCATTTCATTTACTTTTTATACCCCCTGTTGACGTGCTTAAGCCATTTTACTTAAGTCATTTCTCGCTTAACTTAAAAATAAAATAAATTTCCACCGAACGTTTGAATTGTATGATCCGTAAACTTTGGTTAAGATAAATTCCGACCGTTCGGTCGTGCCGTAACCACGTTGAAAATCAAAAAAAGAGATAAAAAATAATATAATAATAAAAAAAACATCTTTTAGTAAAATAAAGCGGAAAATCAATCGGACATTTTCTCTTTGGGATTTCTCATTCTTAATTGAATTGACTAATAACTAAGGTGAAACTAAGGCTAAAATCAACTCGCCTAATCAAGCTCGTCCACAAAAATAGGTTTTTGAAGTTTGTCATTTCAATTTCTCACTAAGTAAAATGGATCATTTTCAAGGTCCAACGCCTTAAAATGATCACCTTTTAAGTAAAAAAGAATCACTTGATAAGAAAGAACTACATAGGTCTGATTTTCTCATCCCAATTGAGGAATACGTAAAAGAAAGGGAAACACCCTGTAGATGCAATTGGCTTTGATGTTTTGATGATGATCATGATGATGTGTTGATATTGATGCAAATGGGCTTTTCAAGATTAAAATTCAAGACAATACTTCAAGATTACAAGTCACAACATCAAGATGATCACTAGAATATTAGGAAGGGAATTCCTAATTGAATTAGCAAAGGTTTGGCCAAGTGATTTAAAATAAAAAGTGTTTCTCAAAGGTTTTACTCTCTGGTAATCGATTACCAGAGGATGTAATCGATTACCAGTGGCCAAATACGTTTTATAACAGCTATAAAAATTTGAATTCGAAATTTTAAAAGCTGTAATCGATTACACAATTACTGTAATCGATTACCAAACAGGATTTTCAGAAAAATAATTTCAAGAGTCACAACTTTTGAAAGGCTTTACTCATGACCACCAATGGTCTATATATATGTGACTTAAACACGAAATTGCTCAGAGATTTTCAGAACAACAAAGTGTTTATCCTCTCAAAGAGCAAATTTATTTTATCCTCTTAAGAATTCCTTGGCCAATTCAATTGCAATTCATTAAGGAATTAATTGAGTGCTCAATCTGTAAAATCCATCTCTTTCTAGAGAGATTTGTTCCTCTTCTTCTTCTCATTCTCTAAGGGATTAAGAGACTGTGAGTCTCTTGTTGTAAAGGATCTCTAAACACAAAGGAAGGATTGTCCTTGTGTGTTTAGAACTTGTAAAAGGAATTTACAAGATAGTGGAACTCTCAAGCGGGTTGCTTGGGGACTGGACGTAGGCACAAGGGTGTGGCCGAACCAGTATAAAACTGAGTTTGCATTTTCTCTTCCCTTAATCTCCTTTATTTATTATTGCTTTATATTCATATTCAAGTTGCTTCATTTGAATTAATATTTAAGAAGATTGTCATTAAGGGAATTCATAACTTGAGTAAAAAGTGAAATAGATTTTTAATTAGGGGAAACAGTTTGGAATATCTTAATTCAACCCCCCCTTCTTAAGATATCTGAGGCCACTTGTCTAACAAGTGGTATCAGAGCTTCATTCTTGTACAAAGTTTAGAAGCTTCAAGAAAAAGATGGCCTCAGCAAATTCCTTATTTCCAGAAGGGAATTCTATCAATAGACCTCCAATCTTTAATGGAGAGGGTTACCACTACTGGAAAACCCGAATGCAAATTTTTATCAAGGCAATAGATCTAAATATCTGGGAAGCCATAGAAATAGGGCCTTATATACCCACCACAGTAGAAAGAGTTTCAATAGATGGTAGTTCATCAAGTGAAAGCATAACCATAGAAAAACCTAGAGATAGATGGTCTGAAGAGGATAGAAAACGAGTACAATATAACCTAAAAGCCAAAAACATAATAACATCTGCCCTAGGAATGGATGAATATTTCAGAGTTTCAAATTGTAAGAGTGCTAAGGAAATGTGGGACACTCTTCGATTAACACATGAAGGAACTACAGATGTTAAAAGATCTAGGATAAATGCACTAACTCATGAGTATGAATTATTTAGAATGAATGCAAATGAAAATATTCAGAGTATGCAAAAGAGATTTACACATATAGTAAATCATCTAGCAGCCTTAGGCAAAGAATTTCAAAATGAAGATCTTATAAACAAGGTGCTAAGATGTTTAAGTAGAGAATGGCAACCCAAAGTAACGGCTATTTCTGAATCAAGAGATTTGTCTAACATGTCTCTTGCCACTTTATTTGGTAAGTTGCAGGAACACGAGATGGAACTATTGAGATTGCACCAAAATGAAGAAAATGACAAGAAAAAGAAAGGAATTGCTCTTAAAGCATCATCCTCAATTCAAGAAGAAAGTGATCAGGATAATGATGCAGATGATGATGATGATCTAAGTTTCTTTGTAAAAAGATTCAACAAATTTCTTAAAGTAAGAGGAAATCAGAGGCGACCAAATTTTAAATCAAAGAGAAGGACAGAAAATTCATCCTCTACTCTAAAATGCTTTGAATGCAATCAACCTGGACATCTGAGGGTTGATTGTCCCATCTTCAAGAAAAAGATGGAAAAATCTGAAAAGAAAAATCATAGTGAGAAGAAACTAAAGAAAGCATACATCACATGGGATGAAAATGATTTGGAATCCTCTGATGATTCTGAAAATGAAGAGATAAATCTTTGCCTTATGGCAAAAAGTTACGAAAGTGATGAAGAGGTAACATCTTCAAACAACTTATCTATTTCTTTTGATGAATTGCAAGATGCATTTGCTGATTTGCATAAAGAATCAATTAAACTTGCAAAATTAGTTTCATCATCAAAGAAAACAATTTCAAATTTAGAAAATGAAATTTCAAAATTAAACAAAGAATTAGATCTTCTTAGAAATGAAGTCTCAATCTCTAAAACAAATGAAAAAGTTAATATCTCCACTATTAATGACAAGAAAATAACAGATTCTTGTAGTTGTTGTGATAAATATGTAAAAGAAATTAAAGAGTTAAAAAATTCTCTTGCAAAATTTTCATATAGTAGAAATAATTTAGATGTTATATTAAGTAAACAAAGATATGTGTCTAATAAAAATGGACTAGGGTATAAATCTGAAAAACTACAAAAGGTTCATAAAAACTTTTCCACTTCCACACAAAAATGTAATTCTAATTCTATCACTTGTTTTTACTGTGGAAGAAGAGGACATGGCATATCAACTTGCTACTTCAAGAAAAATTACAGTAACATTAAAATGATATGGGTCCCAAAAGGATCCTCAGTTTATACTAACATGCAAGGACCCAATAAAATTTGGGTACCTAAGTCAAAAACTTGATTATGCAGGTATCTTTGAGAAAGAAGTGGTACATAGATAGCGGATGCTCAAAACATATGACTGGAGATGCATCAAATTTTACACACATATCTCCAAAGAAAAGCGGGCATGTAACATATGGTGACAACAACAAAGGTAGAATTCTTGGAGTGGGTAAAATAGGTACAAATTCTTCAAACTCCATTGAAAATGTTCTACTTGTTGAAGGCCTTAAGCACAACCTGCTTAGCGTTAGTCAACTATGTGACAAAGGCTATCTAGTATCATTTGATTCTCAGAAATGTCTTATAGAACATAAGCATGACATTAATATAAAGCATGTAGGACATAGAGTCAATAATGTTTACATGATAGACTTAAGCATAAAACAAGAAAACAATCATTGCTTTCTTAGTAAAGATGATGATCCATGGTTATGGCATAAAAGAATTGCTCACATAAACATGGATCACTTAAATAAATTAATTTCAAAAGATTTAGTAGTTGGTTTGCCTAAATTGAAATTTGAAAAAGATAAACTATGCGATGCATGTCAAAAGGGAAAACAAACAAGAGTCTCATTCAAATCTAAAAATGTTGTTTCAACCACTCGACCATTACAGTTATTGCATATGGATCTATTTGGTCCATCTAGAACCATGAGTTTTGGAGGAAATTACTATGCTTTAGTTATAGTTGATGATTTCTCTAGATATACTTGGACATTATTTATTACACATAAAAGTGATTCATTCCAAGTATTTAGGAAACTTGCTAAAGTCATACAAAACAAGAAAAATCTCAAGATTGCATCCATTAGAAGTGATCATGGGGGTGAATTTGAAAATAAAGATTTTGAATTATTTTGTGATGAACATGGTATTGAACATAATTTTTCTGCACCAAGAACCCCTCAACAAAATGGAGTTGTTGAGAGGAAAAATAGGTCATTGGAAGAAATTGCAAGAACTTTATTAAATGATACTTCTCTTCCAAAGTATTTTTGGGCTGAAGCTGTCAATACTGCATGTTACATCATGAATAGAGCCTTGATAAGACCTATTTTAAAGAAAACCCCATATGAGTTATTTAACGGTAGAAAACCTAATATTTCTCATCTACATGTTTTTGGTTGCAAGTGCTTTGTACTTAATAATGGTAAAGATAATCTAGGAAAATTCGATGCAAAATCTGATGAAGGCATTTTTCTTGGATATTCTTTACAAAGTAAAGCATATAGAATATATAATAAGAGAACTATGAATATAGAGGAATCCATTCATGTTACCTTTGATGAATCTAATGCTATATTGTCAACAAAGAATATGCTAGATGACATTGCAGATTCTTTAGAACATATGAACATTCATGAACAAGATTCCAAAGGAAATGACAAAGGAAACAATGAAGATCCTCCAGAAGAAGGCAAATCCAATGATGCACTCCCAAGAGAATGGAAAACTTCAAGAGATCATCCCCTCGACAACATTATTGGTGATATCTCAAAAGGGGTAACAACTAGACACTCTCTTAAAGATTTATGCAATAATATGGCTTTTGTATCTATGATTGAACCTAAAAATATAAAAGAAGCCATAGTAGATGATAATTGGATCATTGCCATGCAAGAAGAACTAAACCAATTTGAAAGAAACAATGTGTGGAAATTAGTAGAAAAACCTGAAAATTATCCTATCATAGGAACAAAATGGGTTTTTAGAAATAAATTAGACGAACATGGTATAATTATTAGAAATAAAGCCAGGTTAGTAGCAAAAGGGTATAATCAAGAAGAGGGAATAGACTATGAAGAAACATATGCTCCTGTTGCAAGATTAGAAGCCATTAGAATGCTTTTGGCATATGCATCCATAATGAACTTTAAACTTTATCAAATGGATGTTAAGAGTGCCTTTCTAAATGGCTTAATTCAAGAAGAGGTATATGTTGAACAACCCCCTGGTTTTGAAATTTCTGATAAACCAAACCATGTTTATAAATTACAAAAGGCTCTTTATGGTTTGAAACAAGCCCCTAGGGCATGGTATGAACGATTAAGTAATTTTCTTCTAGAAAAAGAATTCTCCAGAGGTAAAGTGGATACCACATTATTCATAAAGAGAAAGCATAATGATATTTTGTTGGTTCAAATATATGTTGATGATATAATTTTTGGATCCACTAATGATTCATTGTGCAAGGAGTTTTCCCTTGATATGCAAAGTGAATTTGAAATGTCAATGATGGGAGAACTAAAGTACTTTCTGGGATTACAAATCAAGCAAACTCAAGAAGGTATATTCATCAATCAATCCAAATACTGCAAGGAATTGATCAAAAGATTTGGGATGGATAGTGCAAAACACATGTCTACACCGATGAGCACTAATTGTTACTTAGATAAAGATGAATCTGGTCAGTCTATAGACATAAAACAATATCGAGGTATGATCGGATCTCTTCTTTATTTATCTGCTAGTAGACCTGATATTATGTTTAGTGTATGCATGTGTGCTAGGTTTCAATCCAACCCCAAACAATCACATCTAAGTGCAGTAAAGAGAATCATGAGATATCTATTAGGAACAATCAATTTAGGATTATGGTATCCTAAGAATTCAACATGTAACTTAATAGGATATTCTGATTCTGATTTTGCCGGATCTAAAACTGATAGAAAAAGTACAAGTGGAACTTGTCAATTTATTGGATCGGCTCTTGTCTCATGGCATAGTAAGAAACAAAACAGTGTTGCTTTATCTACTGCTGAAGCGGAGTATATCTCTGCCGGTAGTTGTTGTGCACAGATTTTATGGATGAAGCAACAATTATCTGACTATGGCATCATTCTTGATCGCATACCTATTAAGTGTGATAATACTAGTGCCATAAATCTATCCAAAAACCCAGTTCAACATTCAAGAACTAAACATATAGAGATTAGACACCACTTTCTTAGAGATCATGTCTTAAAGGGAGATTGTGTATTAGAATTTGTTGATACTAAGAATCAACTTGCTGATATTTTCACTAAACCTCTCCCCAAGGAAGTGTTCTTCTCTATTAGAAGAGAATTAGGTCTCTTAGATGTAAGAGATTTAGAAAAATAGGAATTGATTGGTTGATTGACTGGTTGATTGATTGGTTGATTTACTTTTACCTTTTGATTGTAGATTATTTTGTTTGATCTTGTTTGAATTCTTGTTTTTATGATAGAATTTATGATTTCTTGTGTATATAGTAATTGAATGATTGAATTTAGTGTATTAGTAGTGAAAATTAGTCATATAGGATGTATTTGAGCATAAATATAGATATTCTCTTAGAAACTAGCCTAGGATAGGCTCTGGTAATCGATTACCATCCAGTGTAATCGATTACACATGAACAGGCAGCCTGTAATCGATTACAACATCCTGTAATCGATTACCAGAAGGCTTATTGGGCCTGTAATCGATTACCAATACCTGTAATCGATTACAATGCGTCATCTTCTATAAATACTCACGAAATCAGAGCTGCTGCGCAGCCAAAGCTTCCTCCACGTTTTCCTCCATACCTAGAACTTCAAACCTTCGATTCTCATTCAATTCTTCACCAAATCACGTCCCGTAAAGCCCAATCTTCCTCTTTTTCACTCCTCTTTCACTTCCACCGATCAAAATCCAGAAAAACTTCATCAAATGGCAGAGCCATCAAAGAAGAGAAAGGGATCATCCTCCACCGCTACCGCTGCTGCCCATCGCCGTCACGGCCCATCTGGAGCACCCACAGCACCTATTCCTCCTTCTTTGTCATCTCCAAGATCATCAACACTGTTTTCATCCGATGATCAACGTCTACGGTACCTTTCTCAGTTTTCTTCTAGAATAATCTTAGACCCTAAATACCTAGACGTAGAGTTATTTAATGATGAAACGTTTGATTGCTATCAAGTGTTTCAAAATTCTGGTCTTGTTGATTTCATGTCATTTAAATTGCCATATTATCCTGAACTTGTAAAGGTCTTCTACTGCAATTTAAAAATTCAGGATGGTATTATTATGTTTGAGGTGCATGGTACTTCTATGGCCATTGATCAGTCACTTTTCTTTTCTTTGACTCATTTACCCAGTCAAGGTGCACCTTTTGAGGGCACCATTGTTGATGACTGGAAATTCGATTATTCGAGTCATGATGCTCGTCGCATGGTCTGCAATGATCAAGCTGAAATGACCGGTAGATTGTTGGCCGGGTCATTAACTTTTGATAATCGCATCATGCATTATATCATTGTTAGAATTTTGCTTCCTCGGTCTTCAAATTTAGCACAAGCCTCTGAGGAGGATTTGATTCTTATGTGGGCTTTTCTAACCGGTCGTCAGATCGACTGGGCCCATTTGGTTCGGTACCGAATGCATAAGGCATTACGGGCCAATGCACCTCTTCCTTATCCACATTTGATTACTCTGTTTTTGCGTCATTTTCAAATTCCGCTTGATGATGAACCCTTTGTTCAAGTCAAGCGTTCCTTTGCAATTGGTGCTGGTGCAGTGACCTCCTTTGGGTATCGTAAAGATCGGAATGGACAATGGCTGAAGAAGGATGCACTCCCTCCTCAAGATGAACGTACTCCTTCACCTCCCCCTCAACGTGAAGATTCCGCACTCATGAATGAAGTCCTCTCCGAATTACGGGGTCTTCGTTCTTATGTTGGTGACCGCTTCGACTCGTTAGATTCACGCTTTGCCGGTATGGACATTCGTCTTACACAGCTTGAAGAGGATGTCGGATACATTCGTCAGAGTTTCGATCTTCCACCACCACCTCCGTCTTCTTAGATTTTAGTTTCTGATTATTTATCTTTTATAAGCCGTGTATTTTGGCTTTTAGTTTCTTAGAATTTACATTATTATGCTAAGTACTTTTCTTATTTTTCTTGTGGTTTTTAAATTTCAGTCTTGGATGTTTTGTGATTGTTGACATTTTCAGTTATTTGGATTCTGGTCTGATTATTTCTTCTTTGTGAGTTTGGCTTCTTGTGTTTTATACTCTGATATTTATATATTTTCTACTCCTTTGTCATATCTGTGTTGATTTCCGAGGTCTTTGGCTTTTTGATGTTGCCAAAGGGGGAGAAAAGGTTGTAGAAAAAGCTTAACAAAAAGCTTAACAAACTTAGAAATCAAGTGATCATGAATTCCGAAATATAGGGGGAGTAAACGAATGCACATTTTATCTATATACAATTGTTTGTTGCTTGCTTGAATCTTGATTTCAGGTATTGTATTGTCATCATCAAAAAGGGGGAGATTGTAGATGCAATTGGCTTTGATGTTTTGATGATGATCATCATGATGTGTTGCAGTTGATGCAAATGGGCTTTTCAAGATTAAAATTCAAGACAATACTTCAAGATTACAAGTCACAACATCAAGATGATCACTAGAATATTAGGAAGGGAATTCCTAATTGAATTAACAAAGGTTTGGCCAAGTGATTTAAAATAAAAAGTGTTTCTCAAAGGTTTTACTCTCTGGTAATCGATTACCAGAGGATGTAATCGATTACCAGTGGCCAAATACGTTTTATAACAGCTATAAAAATTTGAATTCGAAATTTTAAAAGCTGTAATCGATTACACAATTTTGGTAATCGATTACCAGCAGTTAGTAAACGTTTTAATTCAAATTTTAAAAGCTGTAATCGATTACACAATTATTGTAATCGATTACCAGACAGGATTTTCAGAAAAATAATTTCAAGAGTCACAACTTTTGAAAGGCTTTACTCATGACCACCAATGGTCTATATATATGTGACTTAAACACGAAATTGCTCAGAGATTTTCAGAACAACAAAGTGTTTATCCTCTCAAAGAGAAAATTTATTTTATCCTCTTAAGAATTCCTTGGCCAATTCAATTGCAATTCATTAAGGAATTAATTGAGTGCTCAATCTGTAAAATCCATCTCTTTCTAGAGAGATTTGTTCCTCTTCTTCTTCTCATTCTCTAAGGGATTAAGAGACTGTGAGTCTCTTGTTGTAAAGGATCTCTAAACACAAAGGAAGGATTGTCCTTGTGTGTTTAGAACTTGTAAAAGGAATTTACAAGATAGTGGAACTCTCAAGCGGGTTGCTTGGGGACTGGACGTAGGCACAAGGGTGTGGCCGAACCAGTATAAAACTGAGTTTGCATTTTCTCTTCCCTTAATCTCCTTTATTTATTATTGCTTTATATTCATATTCAAGTTGCTTCATTTGAATTAATATTTAAGAAGATTGTCATTAAGGGAATTCATAACTTGAGTAAAAAGTGAAATAGATTTTTAGTTAGGGGAAACAGTTTGGAATATCTTAATTCAACCCCCCCTTCTTAAGATATCTGAGGCCACTTGTCTAACACACCCTTGTCGACCACAAAAAGAAAAAAATATAAAAAGGGTATAAAGGATATAAAGACATAAAAAGGGAACATAAAAATCAAAGTCACGTTTGCACATTCGATTAAGGGCTGTCGTCCCTTGGGACGGGCGTGTGGGGTGCTAATACCTTCCCCGTGCGTAAATACAACTCCTGGACCTTTCGCTTAAAAGTTTGTAGATCGCGTCTTTTCCGGTTTTTCCGACGTTTTCCTCAAATAAACGTTGGTGGCGACTCCGCGCGTATTCCTTTCGTGGAACACGCATCCCGCGAGTCTCGCGTCGCCCTCCCGCCGAAGGGTAGGTTGCGACAGTAACAAAAAGCGGTGTGGTCGACAAAAGCGAGGCTCTTGCTCCTACGTATCCTCCAATGAGGAACTCAGACCTACGTAGTTCTTGATAACTTGTGAGACTAGAAATAGTCTCAGTGTTTTCTTTGCTAAAATGCGAACGTGCTTTAGTAAAGAGACAAATATTCCAACTGATTAGAGCAGCATATGCTTTTTTGAGTGAAAAACAATGCGTCTACCAGGGAAGGAGAGTCTGCTGATGAAACCCCCCCCCCCCCCATAACCATAAATGAGATTTTGGATGTTAGCATTTCGTTTCTAAATGACCATTTAGAGGAAACACTGGGTTCGAAAAAAATAGAAGAAAATCACTCAAAATGTATCAATCTCGCACAGGTAAGTGTTTCATCCAAATTCCGAACCATAGATATGTCATGACTTGACTTTGCAAATTATTTCCTATCAAATCAAAGATTACATGCGTGATCATGGAACAATAGGACTTCCCTTGGAAATGGGTTCTTTTGGTGGGTTTTTCGGCTTTTGATTTTTTTGGCTTTTTCCTTTTCTGTTTTGGTTTAGTGCGGGGCGAAAAAGTCACCGACGCACAGGATTTTGGTTGGTAATCAAAGGGAGAAGACCACTTTAGGTCATGGTTTCCTTTCCTTCTTTTTGTTCATTTGGTGACAATTCTGTATTGTTCAGATATTGTCTGGTCAAAAGACCTTTCTGCACATTTCTTCTGCTTCCTTGATCAGGAACTTTCTTTCCTTCCTTTTTTACTTTCTCCCATTCTTTGGTTAGGAATTTTCTTTCTTTTCTTTTTTCTTTCTCCCACTCTTTGATTGGGAATTTCCTTTCCCTTTTTTTTTCTTTCTCTTTGATTGGAAATTTTCCTTCTTTCCTTTTTTTACTTCCGAGGGTAAGGATTGACATTCTCACCCTGGGTCAAGGTTTATGGTGAGTCAGGATTTTGGCTCAAGGCTTGTAGAATGGCTAGACATGATACATGTCAGGGTTTGGTTTGGTTCAAGGATAAAAAGGGATGCCCCACATTATTTCCATGACACAAATGCAAAAATGATGATTTGGAAACTTTATGCAAAGCTGGTCATGCATGCACCTATGTGGACACTCAAGTGTCAAATTTTTATGGTCATGTGAGCTAGGGCTCAGGATTCATTTCCTCTATTTTAAATCAACCCAATGTTTCCAAAATATGTTCTTTTATCAATTTGTGCATTCATCCGAGTCCATTTTGGGTGTCCGGAAAAATTTTCACAGCATTCACCCTTCAGGTGTATACACATTTTTTTTCAAAAACTAGTTATGATCAGTGAATTTTTTCAAAGAAAAGTTGGAAGTCATCTCTTTTCAAAAGCATGTTGGTTTTTCAGCTAGACAATTTACTTTTCTTTTTTTCTTTTTTTTTCATTTGTTTATTTCTTTTTCTTGTTTGTTTTTGTTTGTTTGTTTTTTTTTTTCATGAGGTATTTTGCTACCTAAACATGTGTATATTTTTGTGAGGTATTTTTGCTATATACATGCATATCCAAGGTATCTTGCTACCTAAACATACATATATATATATATTTTGTGAGGTATCTTTTTGCTACATACATGCATATCTAAGGTATCTTTCTACCTAAACATACATATATATATATATATATATATATATATATATATATATATATATTTTGTGAAGTGTTTTTTTGTTTACATACATGCATATCTAAGGTATTTTCACTACCTAAACATACATATATATATCTTGTGAGGTATGACTACCTTCTGAGCTTGCGCTTGTTTTATTTAAATTCCCAGGATCATGAGCAACTAGGTGCGTCCTACTATAAAAAGTGATCAAATAACAAGCATAGATTCAAAAGGTACTAGGTTGCCTCCTAGTAGCGCTTCTTTAACGTCTTGAGCTGGACGCCTTATGACTTGTCGGTCACTGACCTAGTACTTTGCTTACCTTTGGCTTTGGACTTGGTCGCCTATTGGTCGGCCATGTGGTGTAGGCAATACTCAAACCTTTTTGTGGATGAGCAGAGGTGAACTCTAAAGGTGGTGGCGGTGCGTCTATTGCCTGCTACCGGCCATCCCAATGCTACTGTGGTGTCTCGCCCTACGCCCATCTGGGGGCGCAGTACTTCTTGATGAAAGCCCGGTTAATGTGGGGCCTAATGACCTTGTTGGGGCGACGGGCACTCCGTAGAACTGACAGAGACCCGTATTTAGAGCTGGCAACTCCAAGACCCTGTTGGCCTTCTTCGGGTCCACTAGGTGTCTTGCGGGCACAATCCCTACGAACAATAGATGACATCAGAAATCAGTTGGGGGAGGTGCATACTTACCTATGCCACGACGACATGAACTTGTTGGGGGAAACGGGCGCCCTGTAGGGCCGACAGAGGCCCGTAACCAGAGCTGGAAACCCCAGGGCCCTGTTGGACTTCTTCAGGTCCACTGGGTGTCTTTGTGGGTGCGATCCCTGCAAACAATAGATGGTATCAGAAATAAGTTGAACTATATGCATACTTACCCATGTCGGGGCGACACAGACCAGCTGATACTTTTGCAGGGGGAGATTGGCATTGCGGTCGCTGGGCAGAATGTTGCTAAGTAGCAATGTCATCTATATCTGTGTAAGAGTGGTCATGTTGGTGCGCATGGTCCGCAATCGTCTCTTTGCAGCGGTACGGGTGAAATCTTGCCCCGATATGCATAGTAGTCGTGTGATAGCCTCCCTCTCTGGTTGTGCTCGCACAGTTGGCCCTCCTCCAATATCAGTGGGTGGCCCAGGAACCGTTAAAAGGAAACTACTGGTCCCTTAACCGGGAGTGCAAGTCTCGGATAAGCATTTCAGGATAGAGGACCTTAAATTCTCTTAAGGTGCGGATGTGGAGCACACTGAAAATGAGGACACGTAGCCCTCTAAAGGTGAGGACGTGTAGTCCTCTCAAGGCGACGACGTGTAGTCCTCTCAAGGTGAGGACATGCAGTCCTCTGTTGGCGAGGACGTGTAGCCCTCTCCAAGGTGAGCGCGTGCAGCCCTCTGTTGGCGACGACGTGTAGTCCAATCAAGGTGAGGGCGTGCAGCCCTCTGTTGGCGAGGACGTGTAGTCCTCTAAAGGTGAGGGCGTGCAGCCCTCTGTTGGCGAGGACGTGTAGTCCTCTCAAGGTGAGGGCGTGCAGCCCTCTGTTGGCGAGGACGTGTAGTCCTATAAAGGTGAGGGCGTGCAGCCCTCTGTTGGCGAGGACGTTTAGTCCTCTAAAGGTGAGGGCGTGCAGCCCTACGGAGGTGAGGACATGCAGTCCTCTGATGGCGAGCGCGTGTAGCCCTCTGAAGGTGAGGACGTGTGGTCCTCTAAAGGTGAGGGCGTGTAGCCCTACGAAGGTGAGGACGTGTGGTCCTCTGATGGCGAGGGGGTGTAGCCCTCTTAAGGTGAGGACATGCAGCCCTCTGATGGTGAGGGCGTGTAGCCCTACGAAGGTGAGGGCGCGTAGCCCTCTGAAGGTGAGGACATGTAGTCCTCGGAAGGTGAGGGCGTGTAGCCCTACGAAGGAGAGGGCGCGTAGCCCTCTTAAGGTGAGGACATGTAGTCCTCTGAAGATGAGGTGAGGGAGTGCAGCCCTCTGATGGTGAGGACGTGTAGTCCTATCAAGGCGACGACGTGTAATCCTCTCAAGGTGAGGACATGCGGTCCTCTGTTGGCGAGGACGTGTAGCCCTCTCCAAGGTGAGCGCGTGCAGACCTCTGTTGGCGACGACGTGTAGTCCTCTAAAGGTGAGGGCGTGCAGCCCTCTGTTGGCGAGAACGTGTAGTCCTCTCAAGGTGAGGACATGCAGTCCTCTGTTGGCGAGGACGTGTAGTCCTCTCAAGGTGAGCGCGTGCAGCCCTCTGTTGGCGACGACGTGTAGCCCTCTAAAGGTGAGGGCGTGCAGCCCTCTCAAGGCGAGGATGTGTAATCCTCTGGAGGTGAGGGCGTGCAGCCCTCTGTTGGTGAGGACGTGTAGTCCTCTTCAAGGTGAGGGCGTGCAGCCCTCTATTGGCGAGGACGTGTAGTCCTCTTAAGCTGAGGGCGTGCAGCCCTCTGTTGGCGAGGACGTGCAGTCCTCTCAAGGTGAGGGCGTACAACCCTCTGTTGGCGAGGATGTGTAGTCCTCTCAAGGTGAGGGCGTGCAGCCCTTTGTTGGCGAGGACGTGTAGTCCTCTAAAGGTGAGGGCATGCAGCCCTCTGTTGGCGAGGATGTGTAGTCCTCTAAAGGTGAGGGCGTGCAGCCCTTTGTTGGCGAGGACGTGTAGTCCTCTAAAGGTGAGGGCGTGCAGCCCTCTGTTGGCGAGGACGTGTAGTCCTCTAAAGGTGAGGGCGTGCAGCCCTACGGAGGTGAGGACATGCAGTCCTCTGATGGCGAGGGCGTGTAGCCCTCTGAAGGTGAGGGCGTGTGGTCCTCTAAAGGTGAGGGCGTGTAGCCCTACGAAGGTGAGGACGTGTGGTGCTCTGATGGCGAGGGGGTGTAGCCCTCTGAAGGTGAGGACATGCAGCCCTCTGATGGTGAGGGCGTGTAGCCCTACGAAGGCGAGGGCGCGTAGCCCTCTAAAGGTGAGGACATGTAGTCCTCGGAAGGTGAGGGCGTGTAGCCCTACGAAGGCGAGGGCGCGTAGCCCTCTGAAGGTGAGGACATGTAGTCCTCTGAAGATGAGGTGAGGGCGTGCAGCCCTCTGATGGTGAGGACGTGTAGTCCTCTCAAGGCGACGACGTGTAGTCCTCTCAAGGTGAGGACATGCAGTCCTCTGTTGGAGAGGACGTGTAGCCCTCTCCAAGGTGAGCGCGTGCAGCCCTCTGTTGGCGAGGACGTGTAGTCCTCTAAAGGTGAGGGCGTGTAGCCCTCTGTTGGCGAGGACGTGTAGCCCTCTGTTGGCAAGGGCGTGTAGCCCTCTGAAGGTGAGGACGTGTGGTCCTCAAAAGGTGAGGGCGTGTAGCCCTACGAAGGTGTGGACGTGTGGTCCTCTGATGGCGAGGGCCTGTAGCCCTCTGAAGGTGAGGAGATGCAGTCCTCTGATGGTGAGGGCGTGTAGTCCTACGAAGGCGAGGGCGCGTAGCCCTCTAAAGGTGAGGACATGTAGTCCTCGGATGGTGAGGGCGTTTAGCCCTACGAAGGTGAGGGCGCGTAGCCCTCTGAAGGTGAGGACATGTAGTCCTCTGAAGATGAGGTGAGGGCGTGCAGCCCTCTGATGGTGAGGACGTGTAGTCCTCTCAAGGTGAGGACGTGTAGTCCTCTATTGACGAGGACGTGTAGCCCTCTCCAAGGTGAGGGCGTGCAGCCGTCTGTTGCCGAGGACGTGTAGTCCTCTCAAGGTGAGGGTGTGCAGCCCTCTGTTGGTGAGGACGTGTAGTCCTCTCAAGGTGAGGGCGTGCAGCCCTCTATTGGCGAGGACGTGTAGTCCTCTAAAGGTAAGGGCGTGTAGCCCTACGGAGGTGAGGACATGCAGTCCTCTGATGGCGAGGGCGTGTAGCCCTCTGAAGGTGAGGACGTGTGGTCCTCTAAAGGTGAGGGCGTGTAGCCTTACGAAGGTGAGGACGTGTGGTCCTCTGATGGCGAGGGCATGTAGCCCTCTGAAGGTGAGGACATGCAGTCCTCTGATGGTGAGGGCGTGTAGCCCTAAGAAGGCGAGGGCGCGTAGCTCTCTGAAGGTGAGGACATGTAGTCCTCAGAAGGTGAGGGCGTGTAGCCCTACGAAGGCGAGGGCGCATAGCCCTCTGAAGGTGAGGGCGTGTAGCCCTACGAAGGCGAGGGAGCGTAGCCCTCTGAAGGTGAGGACATGTAGTCCTCTGAAGATGAGGTGAGGGCGTGCAGCCCTCTGATGGTGAGGATGTGTAGTCCTCTCAAGGCGAGGACGTGTAGTCCTCTCAAGGTGAGGACGTGCAGTCCTCTGTTGACGAGGACGTGTAGCCTTCTCCAAGGTGAGGGCGTGCAGCCCTCTGTTGGCGAGGACGTGTAGTCCTCTCAAGGTGAGGGCGTGCAGCCCTTTGTTGGCGAGGACGTGTAGTCCTCTCAAGGTGAGGGCGTGCAGCCCTCTGTTGGCGAGGACGTGTAGTCCTCTCAAGGTGAGGGCGTGCAGCCCTTTATTGGCGAGGACGTGTAGTCCTCTAAAGGTGAGGGCGTGTAGCCCTAGAAGGTGAAGACATGCAGTCCTCTGATGGCGAGGGCGTGTAGCCCTCTGAAGTTGGGGATATGCAGTCCTCTGAAAGTGAGGACACGTAGTCCTCTGAAGGTGAGGGCGTGCAGCCCTCTGTTGGCGAGGACGTGTAGTCCTCTGAAGACGAGGGTACTAGTACCCGAGGGTCCATCCTTATGAGAAAGCAAGAGATCGACTCATCGAGAGAGCCGGTCATCCCAAATTCAAAAGATTTGGACATTTAGATGTAGGGAATCTATGTAGTTAACATGATTTTGAGGGATGCAAATGCATGCAACCTTTGTTGTGAAATTTGGATAAAAGCGGACTTTATATGAAACAATGCAATGTAATGGAAAGTCATACAATGTTCAGGACATTCTTTCCCTATTTTGTGATTTTGATTTTGATTTGATTTTTTTTTGGAAAACACAGATTGACTGTCCTTTTGAAAAAGGTGATAATTCATGCAACCTCATCCTATCTTTTTGCAAATCTCTCCGGGAACTCCCTCAGAGTGTATGTTCTTTTTGATTTAGTCACTTGACCATTTTGGAGTGACAGAAATGGAGCCATTTGATGTTTAACCAATCCATCGAAATTCCAGGGTTTGTCCCCCTTTTTTTTTTTATTATTTTTTTTATTTTTTTTTAAAAAACATCGATGGGTGAGAACTTTTGATTTGCCCCTAGGTTCACTTGAGGCTCATGCACGATGCCCCTCATTGCCTCAGTGTAAGGCTTTGAGGTACCAATTGTTATCTTTCGTCATGACCTTGTAGCAAGGAACCTATTGGGTGAGAACTTCTAATCTTCCCCTAGGTTCGTTTGAGGTTTATGCATAGTGCCTTTCATTGCCCCAGTGTAGGGCTCTAAGGTATCCATCGTTGTTTTGTTTTCACAACCTTGTAGCAAGGGAGAATGAAAGAAGCAGTTGATTTTTGCAAAAAGAATTTTTTCAAGGACGAGAAATAGTCGAAGGATTTTTTCAGTTGATGGATTAAGTCAAATGACTCCTATGTAGAAGCAAGATGTTTTGATGCTTTGATGATGCCAAAGGATCAAGTGCTTCTAAGTTTTATTCAAGACAAGAATCCAAGAATCCAAGAAAATCAAGATATATGATCAAGTTGATCTCTAGAATCTTAGGAAGAAGTTTCCAAATTGAAAAAGCAAAAGGTTTGGCCAAAGAATTCTATCTAAATCATTTCAAATTGAGATTTACTCTCTGGTAATCAATTACCAACAGCTGAAAATGTTTCTTACAGTCACTAGAAATTTGAATTCAAAATTTATAATGTGTAATTGATTACCAGAGGGGATTTTCAGAAAACAATTGCCAAGAGTCACACCTATTCAAATGGTTTATGAATGGGCATCAAAGGTGGCTTGGAAGCACGAATTTAAAGAGAGTTTTCATTGCCCACAAAGTTTATCCTCTCAAAAGATTAAGAGTTTTTCTGAACTGAACTGTCTTATCCTCTCAAAAAGATTCCTTGGTCAACCACTTGCATATTCAATAAGGAATTTTGATTGGTCTTCATTGTACAATATCTCTTTCAAGAGAGATTTCTTCTTCTCTTCTTCTTACTTCTGAAAAGGGATTAAGAGACCGAGAGTCTCTTGTTGTAGAGGATTCCTGAACACAAGGAAAGGGTTGTCCCTGTGTGGTTCAGACTTTGTAAAAGGAGTTTTACAAAGAGAGTGGAAAATCTCAAGTGGGTTGCTTGAGGACTGGACGTAGGCGCGGGAAGTGGCCGAACCAGTATAAATCAAGTTTGCATTCCTCTCTTCCTTTAAACTTCTTTTATTGCTATTTATCTTTTGCTTTAAAGAAGTTTATTTTGAATTGTCTTTTGAGTAATTCATGTTAAGGGTGCATTGTTAATCCAAAAAGAAAGAGTGATAGTTCAATTGGGGAATAGTCTTTGCATCTTAATTCAACCCCCCCTTTCTTAAGATAACTGAGGCCATTTGTCCAACATCTTATTCTTGACAACTCGCTTCTCTAAGAAGACAAACTTTCCGGCATGATAAAATGAGGTCACGTGAACGTCTATATTTTTACTTGAAAACACAGTCAATCAAATGCCCTCTCTTCTTTTTTTTTTTTTTTTTTACTTTACTCGTCGTTTTATGACACCCCCACCAGCGTGCAAGATGAGTAATCTCTGATTGAACGGTCTTGGAAGTCAACACTCAGGAGCGCAGGTTGCTTGAGCAAACAGACCAATGGCTTAAGCAAAGATGTGTTCGTGAGAGGATGAGAGAGACAAGGATGTCCATTTTATCCATATCATTTAGCATTGTAACTGTGGTTTATGGCATAAACTTGAAAATCCTGATGAGTCATAACAACAGCTTCTAGAATTGCCCCATGTATGGTGTTGCTTGTCAATGTTATGATTCAACAAGCGATTCTCCTCAAATTTCAGCCAGCCCGTATCAATTAGACTTCACACTTTATGCTTCGGGGTCATACAATGCTCAACGGAATGCCCCGGGGCTCCTCCACGATAAGCACACGTTGCGTTCGAGTCGTATCCTCAGAAAAAGGAGGTTGAGGAACCTTGGTTGGGGTTATGGCTACCATTGAATTATTGAGTGGATATGGGATCAATTTTAGCATATGACAACGGAATTTGGGGTGAACCCTACAGGCTTTTTGCTGCAAAATTTCAACAACATCTCATAGGGATGAATGACTCGGGCATACTTTAAGTTATGCATGGAAAATGTAATAATGAAATTGAGATGCCCGAAGAAACATCATTTCCTAGTTAACCATGCATTAGGTACCATGTTCAATTATTTTGTTTTGTTGTTGTGTGTTTTTTTAGAAATGGGTTTATGATCCCAACATGGTTGGCTCATGGTGCCTAACACATGCAACTAAGAATGTAGTGTGAAGTTTCACGCTTCCCCTTTTTTTGTTTTTGTTTTGTAGTGGAAAACGCAAGGATGAGCAAACATGAAAACAAATGGTGTGCAATTTTGCAGATCAAAAAGTTTGTTGAACGCATGTCATACCCTAATTTCGTCCGGGGACCTTTGCTCGATGACGTGCGACCATTCTTTGGTCCTCGTGAGGTGCTTGGCACCCATCATTAGGCAATTTGTGAAATTCCAGGACATGCCGAAAAACCAAAAAAATATTGATGCACAATCCGTAAGTTTCCGTGACACATCGGAAATCAAATGGAAGCATCGTTGCATAATTAAGTGAGGTTCCGTAACATTCCGTAAGTCGAAAAGGGGATGATTATGTAATCCGCAAGGTTCCGTAACATTACGGAAAGAAAACAAGTATCGTTACGAAATTCGTAAGTTTCCGTAACTTTACGAAAAAAGAATCACCAAAAAACAGCAGAGGGGGGTGTACTTAGTAAAAATGGGGGTGCAAATAGCAGGAATATTCCTCCAGAAGGCGGTTGCTTCTGGAGGAAGCAACCCTGCTGGAGGAAGCAACCCTGCTCGCCTGGGCGAGCTGGGCGGCAACCACCTCCCCTATTTTGCTATAAATAGGGGAGGAAGGCAAGAAGGAAGGGGTTCAGCCCCTTAGGCACTTCTCTCTCTTTCGAATTTGCTTGGAAAAATTGTTTCCGTGAAGAAAATCTAAGCCGAGGCGCTTCCGAAACGTTTCCGTAACGTTTTCCGTGAGGAATCTCGCAAAGGTCAACCGTTCTTCGACGTTCTTCATTCGTTCTTCATCGTTCTTCGATCTTCAACGGGTAAGTACCTCGAACCAAGCTTTTCGATTCATTCTATGTGCCCGTAGTGGTCCACATTGTGTTTCGTGCATTTTTATTCTCGTTTTGTTTACTTTTTATACCCCCTGTTGACGTGCTTAAGCCATTTTACTTAAGTCATTTCTCGCTTAACTTAAAAATAAAATAAATTTCCACCGAACGTTTGAATTGTATTATCCATTAACTTCGGTTAAAATAAATTCCGACCGTTCGGTCGTGCCGTAACCACGTTGGAAATCAAAAAGAGGTAAAAAATAATATAATCAAAAAGACATCTTTTAGTAAAATAAAGCGGAAAATCAAGTGGACGTTTTCTCTTTGGGATTTCTCATTCTTAATCGAATTGATTAATAACTAAAGTGAAACTAAAGGCTAAAATCAATTCGCCTAGTCAAGCTCGTCCATAAAAAATAGGCTTTTGAAGTTTGTCATTTCATTTCCTCACTAAGTAAAATGGATCATTTTTAAGGTCCAACGCCTTAAAATGATCACCTCTTAAAGTAAAAAAGAATCACTTGATAAAAAAGAACTACGTAGGTCTGATTTTCTCATCCCAAATTGAGGAATACGTAGGAGCAAAGGGAAACACCCTTGTCGACCACAAAAAAAGGGAAAAATATAAAAAGGGTATAAAAGGATATAAGGACATAAAAAGGGAACGTAAAAATCAAAGTCATGTTTGCACATTCGATTAAAGGCTGCCGTCCCTTGGGGCGGACGTGTGGGGTGCCAATACCTTCCCCGTGCGTAAATACAACTCCCGAACCTTTCACTTAAAAAGTTCGTAGATCGCGTCTTTTCCGGTTTTTCCGACGTTTTCCTCAAATAAACGTTGGTGGCGACTCCGCGCGTATTCCTTTCGTGGAACACGCATCCCGCGAGTCTCGCGTCGCCCTCCCGCCGAAGGGTAGGCATTGCATATGGGTTCTGTCTTGATCCCTACTGTAAACAAACCAACGGAGGGTCCGTGTCGCCTTCTTAAAAACGTGCGTTGGGGCATTTCGCTACCCCTAGATGTCGTATCTAAGAAGGTGACAAATTCCCCGGACCCCCGTATTCGTAAATTGCATCTGTGTCATATGCATTTCTTCATGCATTCATCCATCCCACCCATGAGATATCGGAGTTTTGATTTGCACCAGCTTTTGTCTCACTTTAGTAAGCATGGGAACAAATCAAACCGGCAAGAGGTTCTACCAAGTCAAGGTCAAAAGCCCAGATACCGCCAGCATCAAGGAATTAGGGCGGTTGATGGAACCCCTCCAAATGCAAGCCTTCCGCAAGACTTACGGAAAGATCTTAGAGTTGACCATAGCAGAGGTGTCCATAGAAGCCATTGCATCACTCACCCAATACTACGACCAGCCTTTGAGATGCTTCACATTCGGAGACTTCCAATTAGTACCAACCATTGAAGAATTTGAAGAAATTCTAGGATGTCCTCTCGGGGGAAGAAAACCATATCTTTCCTCCGGATGTCTCCCCTCTTTGAGCAGAATTGCAACTGTGGTCAAGGATTCAGCAAGAGGTTTGGACCGCATAAAACAGACTCGGAACGGCATAGCGGGCCTACCACAGAAGTACCTAGAAGACAAGGCGAGGGGTATGGCCAATCAAGGAGACTGGGTCCCGTTTATGGATATGTTAGCTTTGCTAATTTTTGGGGTCGTCCTCTTTCCAAACGTGGATGGTTTGGTAGACCTAGCAGCAATCGACGCTTTCCTTGCCTACCACCATAGCAAGGAAAGTCCGGTGGTAGCTGTCTTGGCAGATCTATTTGACACATTTGACCGAAGGTGCGAGAAGAGTAGCGCACGGATCATCTGTTGCTTACCCGCCCTCTGTGTTTGGTTGGTTTCACACTTGTTCCAACAAGACACAAGACATCCATGTCCGCTCCTGAGCCATCGCTCGTGTACTGAAAAGAGGAGAATGGATTGGGACCAGCTCTTGGCCGGGATAGGAGGTAGAACAATCAGTTGGTTCCCCCGATGGAAGGAAGGAAAAGAAGGAGTCCTTTTCTCATGTGGAAGATACCCAAACATTCCGCTGGTAGGAACGAGGGGTTGTATTAACTACAATCCCACGCTCGCTATAAGACAACTAGGGTACCCCATGAGGGGAGCACCGACGGAAGAAAGCATGTCTCCTTTCCTTGTGAGGGATCTCGGCGCACAAAATTCCAAGACTATACAAAGAATCCATAAGGCATGGGGAACCCCGTTAAGGAAAGATCAAGAGCTTAGAGGCATTCGTAATGGCATCATTGGTGGGTACCACGAATGGCTGAAAGTTCGCATACGAGGTTTAGATTGGCTCGCCAAGTTAAAAGTCGTCAGCGAAGAGAATTTTGAAGCACCGGAGGAGGACGAAGAAGTCCAAGCTCTCAAAAGTGAGTTAGGAAAGGCAAAACTCGCCAAGGAGAAGTTCAAGTTGGCTGCTACACACGTTCGGAAGGAGTGTGCCGGGTTACGGGAAGAGAATGCAATTACCGCAAGAGCCCTTGAACAAGAGACCAAGAGGGCTCGCGAGGAAGAGTATGGCCGGAACAAATTTCGCGGAGCTCTATGGGGTAGCAATAATGAACTCAAGTTGCGAAGGGAAGAAAGGGACCAGTCGCGAGCACATAGCATGGTTCTGAAAGAGGAGTTGATTGCTTGTTCAAGGTCCAAAAGAAGCTTGTCTCAGCGTTTATGCGAGACAGAGACCAACATGTTAGCTATCATCGCCAAGTACCAAGAAGAGTTAGGTCTAGCCACGGCCCACGAGCATAGAATCGCGGATGAGTATGCCCAAGTATACGCGGAAAAAGAGGCTAGAGGAAGGGTGATCGACTCTTTACACCAAGAGGCAACCATGTGGATGGATCGGTTTGCTCTTACCTTGAACGGGAGTCAAGAACTTCCCCGATTGTTAGCCAAGGCCAAGGCAATGGCAGACACCTACTCCGCCCCCGAAGAGATTCATGGGCTTCTCGGCTATTGTCAGCATATGATAGACTTAATGGCCCACATAATTAGAAATCGTTAGGAAACTTGTATGGTCTCTCCGACCTTGACTAGATATGACTTCCTTTTTGAAATAAAATGAGTTGGTCCCATGTTTCTACTCCAAAAAGCTTGTGCAAATCAAATCACTCCTACATCTCATCTCTAGCATGCATTTTCTTTCTTTACCCACTCCTCACGTTTGGTTTTTTAGGGAAAAACACCATAACTAAACGTGCCGCAAGGGATCCCTATCGCACCAGATCCAAATCTAGAACGATGGGTGATCAAGAGGAGACGCAGGAACAGATGAAAGCCGACATGTCGGCTCTGAAAGAACAAATGGCCTCCATGATGGAGGCCATGTTAGGTATGAAGCAGCTCATGGAGAAGAACGTGGCCACCGCCGCCGCTGTCAGTTCGGCTGCCGAAGCAGACCCGACTCTCTTGGCAACTACGCACCATCCTCCCTCAAACATAGTAGGACGGGGAAGGGACACACTGGGGCACGATGGCAGCCCTCACCTGGGATACAACCGAGCGGCTTACCCTTATGGATTGCCGCCCAACTATTCACCACCCATCTTGCAAGAAGATGCGGGCCACATTGCTTCTCCCGTCCATGAAAAATAGCCTCCTCAGCAGCCCGACGAAGTCCATAAAGACCCTCAAGATTATGCTCGGAGGGATGTCGAGTTTTATCCCCCGATCCCCGAAGGGCCGGCACCAGGCACGTTGCCTCAACCCAACATCGCAGCATCGCCAATAGTTTTGTCTATGGAAGGGCCGCCCCCGGTAACTGAAGAAAGGAGGAAGCTCGATCTCCTTGAGGAAAGATTGAGGGCTGTGGAAGGATTTGGGGACTATCCGTTTGCAGACATGACGGATCTTTGCTTAGTACCCGATGTTGTTATTCCCCCGAAGTTCAAAGTGCCGGACTTCGACAAGTATAAAGGGACAACTTGTCCCAAAAACCATCTCAAAATGTACTGCCGTAAGATGGGCGCCCATTCTAAAGATGAAAAGCTGTTGATACACTTCTTTCAGGATAGCTTGGCCGGAGCTGCGGTAGTGTGGTACACTAATTTGGAAGCTTCCCGTATCCGTACTTGGAAGGATCTGATTACCGCCTTCCTAAGGCAGTATCAGTACAATTCTGATATGGCTCCTGACCGTACTCAACTGCAGAATATGTTCAAGAAAGAGGGTGAAACCTTTAAAGAATATGCGCAGCGATGGAGGGATTTGGCGGCACAAGTAGCTCCTCCCATGGTTGAGAGAGAGATGATCACCATGATGGTAGACACTCTGCCAGTGTTCTACTATGAGAAGCTAGTGGGTTACATGCCGTCCAGCTTTGCGGATCTGGTGTTTGCCGGGGAAAGAATCGAGGTTGGATTGAAGAGAGGAAAGTTTGATTACGTTTCCTCCACAAACGTGAATGCCAAAAGAATCGGGGCGACAGGGGCAAAAAGGAAAGAAGGAGATGCCCATGCCGTCTCTTCAACACCCGCGTGGGTCAAACCCCAGCAAACACCTCATGGTACCCATCAGTACGCGCAACATCACCCAAGCTTCTCGGCTCATGCGGGGAACGCCTCTAGTTCAACACCCGTGCAGCCTAAGGCACCCATCCAGAGGGAAGCTCCCCAAGTTCCAACTCCGAACACGACTCGACCGGCCGGTAATTCCAACACGACAAGGAACTTTCCTCCGAGGCCATTGCCGGAATTCACCCCGCTCCCAATGACGTACGAAGATCTTCTACCATCCCTCATCGCCAATCATTTTGCCGTGGTAACTCCCGGAAGGGTCCTCGAACCCCCTTTCCCGAAGTGGTATGACCCTAATGCAACTTGCAAGTACCATGGGGGTGTCCCGGGGCATTCTGTCGAAAAATGCTTGGCCCTTAAATACAAGGTCCAACATTTAATGGATGCCGGATGGCTGACTTTCCAAGAGGATCGGCCCAATGTGAGGACCAACCCGCTCGCCAATCATGGAGGGGGAGCAGTTAATGCAGTTGAATCCGATAGGCCCCACAGGTCTAAACCTTTAAGAGATGTGGCAACCCCTAGGAGGTTTATCTTTGAGGCCCTACAAAAGGGAGGTGTAATTCCCCATAGTGGGTGTAAGGAGGATTCCTGTCTGCTACATTCCGGCGAGATGCATGACATGGAGACGTGTTTGGAAGTAGAGGAATTGTTACAGCGGATGATAGACCAAGGTCGACTAGAAGTCGGCATTGAAGGAAAAGAAGAGCAGCATATATGCATGCAATCTACGAAGGGGAGCGGTGTTGCGAAGCCCAAACCCTTGGTGATATACTTCACTAAAAGTGCAGCCTCGCAAAAGCCCGGGCACCCCTTAATGGCCAAACCTGTTCCTTTCCCGTATCAAAATAGTCACGCGGTCCCGTGGAGATATACACCTCCGGGGAAGAAGGAAGAAGAAGTCACTGACGTCAGCTCGCTGTCAGCTAAAGTAACAAATATCACGGGGCTGAGTGGTGTGACCCGTAGTGGTCGTGTGTTCGCACCTCCGGACCTACCAGTCCAACCCGCCGACGTCAAAGGAAAAGGAAAAGTGGTGGAGGAACAAGATGGCGAAGCACCCCACGCTTCGAATAAAGATATTCCAGCAAAGGGGCCCCCAGAGAAAAAGGATGGTAGAAAGGAGGTGTCGCTAGAGGAAGCCAGCGAGTTCCTTCGCATAATTCAGCAGAGCGAATTCAAGGTTATCGAACAGCTCAACAAAACCCCGGCTAGGGTCTCGCTGCTGGAGTTACTTATGAGCTCCGAGCCTCATCGGGCTCTGCTAGTAAAAGTGCTGAACGAGGCTCACGTGGCCCAAGATATCTCGGTAGAAGGTTTCGGAGGGCTGGTCAACAATATCACTGCCAACAACTATCTTGCCTTCGCCGAAGAAGAAATCCCCGCCGAGGGGAGAGGGCATAATAAGGCTTTACACGTGTCAGTCAAGTGTATGGACCATATCGTAGCCAAGGTACTCATCGATAATGGTTCCAGTTTAAACGTGATGCCTAAGAGCACTTTGGAGAAGTTACCATTCAATGTTTCCCACTTAAAACCAAGTTCAATGGTGGTTCGGGCCTTCGACGGCACTCGCCGAGAGGTTAGGGGAGAGATCGATCTCCCAGTACAAATAGGCCCTCACACCTGTCAAGTCACCTTCCAAATAATGGATATTAACCCCCCCTACAGCTGCCTGTTGGGGCGCCCGTGGATCCACTCAGTGGGAGTCGTGCCGTCTACGCTCCACCAAAAGCTGAAATTCGTAGTGGAGGGGCACTTGGTCATCGTGTCAGGCGAGGAAGATATCTTGGTAAGCTGCCCATCCTCCATGCCTTATGTGGAAGCCGCAGAAGAATCGTTAGAAACTGCTTTCCAGTCTTTTGAGGTGGTCAGCATTTCCTCCGTGGACTCCCTCTTTGGGCAACCTTGTCTGTCCGATGCAGCGGTAATGATGGCCCGAGTTATGTTGGGGAACGGTTTTGAACCCGGGATGGGTTTAGGAAAAAACAACGGCGGCATAACTAGCCTGATAAATACTCAAGGAAATCGTGGGAAGTATGGTTTAGGCTATAAGCCCACTCAGGCAGACATGAAAAGAAGCATTGCGGGAAGGAAGAACAATGGTCAAAGTTCGCGTTGGAGACAAGAAGGTGAAGGAAGCCCGCCCTGCCACATAAGTAGAAGCTTTATAAGTGCGGGTTCGGGAGACAAAGGTCAAGCGTTCGCGATATGCGAAGATGATATTCCGAGTACTTTGGATTTGGTACGACCATGCTCTCCTGATTTCCAGCTGGGAAATTGGCGAGTGGAGGAACGCCCCGGCATTTACGCAACAAGCATAATGTAAACCTTTACGGTTTTAAAAGCTCTATAGTCGGGCCTAGGCTTTAGAGTTTTTCCTTTTGTTAAGGTTTTGTGTCTTTTGTTTTTGAATTTATAATACAAGGATCTTTCTTCATCTGTTCCTGGTCTCTACCCATTCTCATTCATTTGCATGTTTACTTCTTTTTCTAAAACGGCAGATTCGATGACGAGTCCCCCGAAGGTACTAATACCTGGGACCCGTCTATCAACTTCGAGCAAGAAATGAATCAAACGGAAGATGAAGGAGATGAGGATGTGGGACTTCCTTCGGAACTAGAAAGAATGGTCGCCCATGAGGACCAAGAAATGGGGCCTCATCCAGAAGAAACAGAGCTAGTAGACTTAGGAATTGGCAGTGGAAAGAGGGAAGTAAAGATAGGTACAGGCATTACCGCACCTATCCGTGAAGAATTAATAATCCTGCTAAAAGACTACCAAGACATCTTTGCTTGGTCATACCAAGATATGCCCGGTTTGAGTTCTGACATTGTGCAGCACCGATTACCTCTAAATCCCGGGTGTTCCCCGGTAAAACAGAAATTGAGGAGGATGAAGCCCGAAACATCCTTGAAGATAAAAGAAGAGGTGAAGAAGCAATTTGACGCTGGATTTCTGGCCGTCGCTCGGTATCCAGAATGGGTTGCCAACATCGTACCAGTTCCTAAAAAAGATGGGAAAGTACGAATGTGTGTAGATTATCGGGACCTGAATCGGGCCAGTCCCAAGGACAATTTTCCTTTACCACACATCGATATCCTCGTAGATAACACGACCAATTTCGCTTTATTTTCCTTCATGGACGGTTTCTCTGGTTACAATCAGATAAAGATGGCGCCCGAGGATATGGAAAAGACTACTTTCGTCACCCTGTGGGGAACGTTCTGTTACAAGGTGATGTCCTTTGGACTCAAGAATGCCGGGGCAACTTATCAACGGGCCATGGTAGCTTTGTTCCATGATATGATGCATCAAGAGATCGAGGTCTACGTGGACGACATAATTGCTAAATCTAAATCTGAGGAAGAACACCTTGTCAACCTGCGGAAGTTGTTCGAAAGGCTTAAGAAATATCAATTAAGGTTGAACCCCGCTAAGTGTACCTTTGGGGTCAAATCAGGGAAATTGCTTGGTTTCGTTGTAAGCCAGAAAGGGATAGAGGTAGACCCCGAAAAACTGAAGGCTATCCTTGAGATGCCGGAACCCCGTACAGAGAGGCAAGTCCGAGGTTTCCTGGGGCGCTTGAATTATATTGCCAGATTCATATCGCAGCTCACCGCCATTTGTGAGCCGTTGTTTAAACTCTTGCGCAAAAACCAAACTGATCGGTGGAATGAGGATTGCCAAGAGGCTTTTGGAAGGATCAAAAAGTGCCTAATGAATCCTCCCGTGCTTATGCCACCAGTACCTGGAAGGCCTCTCATTTTGTACATGACAATCTTGGACGAATCAATGGGGTGTATGCTGGGGCAACATGACGAATCCGGGAAGAAAGAGCGCGTTGTTTACTACCTAAGTAAGAAGTTCACGACCTGTGAGATGAATTACTCCTTGCTCGAAAGAACGTGTTGTGCTTTAGTATGGGCGTCCCATCGCTTAAGGCAGTACATGCTGAGCCATACTACCTGGTTGATATCCAAAATGGACCCGGTCAAGTACATCTTTGAAAAGCCAGCTCTCACAGGACGAATCGCCCGGTGGCAAGTCTTGCTATCTGAGTTTGATATAGTCTACGTCACCCAAAAGGCGATAAAAGGAAGCGCTTTGGCAGATTATTTGGCCCAACAGCCTCTTAACGACTACCAGCCCATGCATCCGGAATTCCCGGATGAGGACATCATGGCCTTGTTCGAGGAAAAGTTGGACGAAGATCGGGACAAATGGACTGTATGGTTTGACGGAGCGTCGAACATTCTAGGTCATGGCGTTGGGGCAGTGTTGATCTCTCCGGACAATCAATGTGTACCTTT
This sequence comes from Glycine max, assembly GCF_000004515.6. NCBI lineage: Eukaryota > Viridiplantae > Streptophyta > Magnoliopsida > Fabales > Fabaceae > Glycine > Glycine max. The sequence goes on from NC_038243.2 coordinate 28,394,477, forward strand.
CACAGCCAGGCTAGGATTCGACTGCACCAACAACATGGCCGAATATGAAGCATGTGCCCTAGCCGTCCAGGCAGCAATTGACTCCGATGTCAAACTACTCAAGGTGTACGGCGACTCAGCGTTGGTAATCCATCAGCTGAGAGGAGAATGGGAAACTAGAGATCCCAAGCTGATACCCTACAAAGCCTACATCAAGGAATTGGCTAAGACTTTCGATGAGATCTCCTTCCATCATGTTCCCCGCGAGGAAAATCAAATGGCGGATGCACTTGCTACGTTGGCATCTATGTTCCAGCTAACACCGCACGGGGACCTACCCTACATTGAATTTCAGTGTCGTGGCAAACCCACACATTGTTGCCAAGTGGAAGAGGAACGGGACGGAAAGCCTTGGTATTATGACATCAAGCGATATGTCGTAAGCAAAGAATACCCGCCAGAGATTGCCGACAACGATAAAAGGACATTGAGGAGGTTGGCAGCCAGTTTCTTCATGAGCGGAGGCACACTGTATAAGAGAAATCACGACATGACACTCCTGCGATGTGTGGATGCCAAGGAGGCAAATCACATGATCGAGGAAGTCCATGAGGGCTCGTTTGGAACGCACGCCAACGGGCATGCTGTGGCCAGGAAGATCTTAAGAGCAGGTTATTACTGGCTTACCATGGAAAGTGATTGTTGTGTCCATGTGAGGAAGTGCCACAAATGTCAAGCATTCGCAGATAATGTCAATGCCCCACCACATCCTCTGAATGTCATGTCCGCCCCTTGGCCTTTCTCCATGTGGGGAATAGATGTCATCGGGGCCATTGAGCCCAAGGCCTCGAATGGTCATCGCTTCATCCTCGTAGCGATAGATTATTTCACCAAGTGGGTCGAGGCGGCTTCATATACCAATGTCACGAGGAATGTGGTGGTCAGGTTCATTAAGAAAGAGATCATCTGCCGATATGGTTTGCCAAGGAAGATTATCACGGACAACGGCACCAACCTGAATAATAAGATGATGGCAGAAATGTGCAAGGAGTTTAAAATCCAGCATCACAATTCCACGCCCTACCGGCCAAAGATGAATGGAGCCGTGGAAGCGGCCAATAAGAATATCAAAAAGATTATCCAAAAGATGACCGTGTCATACAAGGATTGGCACGAGATGCTCCCATTCGCGTTACACGGTTACCGGACTTCAGTACGAACGTCAACTGGGGCAACGCCGTTCTCATTGGTATATGGGATGGAGGCGGTGTTACCATTTGAGGTAGAAGTCCCGTCATTAAGGATCTTGGCAGAATCCGGATTAAAGGAATCAGAGTGGGCTCAAACACGCTACGATCAGCTCAACCTCATTGAAGGTAAGCGCTTAACGGCCATGAGTCATGGGCGTTTATACCAGCGAAGAATGAAGAGTGCATTCGACAAGAAAGTACGCTTACGCAAGTTCCATGAGGGAGACCTTGTGCTAAAGAAAATGTCCCATGCTGTCAAGGACCATCGAGGGAAATGGGCCCCGAACTACGAAGGGCCTTTTGTTGTGAAGAGGGCTTTTTCCGGAGGAGCCCTGGTGCTTACCAACATGGATGGCGAAGAGCTACCTTCACCCGTGAACTCTGATGTCGTCAAACAATATTATGCTTAGAAGCTGGGGCAATTAAGGATGTCGCTGCATGTTCTCTATCTTTATGCGTTTTCTAGTTTTCCCCCAGGGATTTCCGGTCCGTTGTATCTCTTGTTACGATCTTTCAAAGAAATGAACATGGATTTGAGGCTTTTAGTCCTCACGTTAGTTTCACACCTTGCGTTAATTTGTGATCGCCTGAGCCCTTCCGCTCAGTTCATGGGGTCCCCCAAGCGCTTAATTAGAATTGAACCTGAACCAACTTTCCCTAAATTTTCTGCGTTTGAAAACATTCATGCATACGCATACGCATACGCATGTATATTGTTGTGGTAAAACAGGGGCAGGATCACCTTGGGCTACCTTCTGGAGTGAAGACAAAACATGAACGGCAGAAACCAATCAAGGTAGGGTAATGATGCGGCCAAGATTGGCCATACCTGGTTGTTTATTACTTGCAGGTACTTAAGGATGAACGCAAGCGGGGATGGGGTCACGACCGACCGATCGTTGCCCTTCTCTGTGCGAAACAAGCAGGGAATGTCGCTGCAAGGCAGCCCCGTATCCTTTGTATTTTGCAGCTTTCTTTTACTATTTGTTTGTTTTAAAAAGGAAAAGAGTAATAATAAAATAAGTAATCAACGCCTAATTCTAACCTAAGTAAGTTCAAGTTAGGCAAAATGCTAATCCATGAGAAGGGAGGGGACATGGTTAATGTTCCCCTCAAAAAAAAAAAAAAAAAAAAAAAATGCAGGTTAGCTCGCCTGGGCGAGCCACCCCTGCACCAAATTATAAAAATGACGAAAGGGGGGGCGTTTTTACATTCAAAAACCTCTTTTCCCCCCTTTCAAAAGCCATACCCGCGGGATTGACGAATTTGCAGCCCTAGGGTCATCCTTTTTCGCATTTTTTGATTCCGTTTTGCGCTTTTGTTCATCACCAACAAGTAAGTATTCCATCCCTAAGCTTTCTAGCTTTTCATTGGTGTATTTTGATCTCCTTTTGGTGCTCTAAATTGTGGGGGTGTGCTCAAATATGTGGGGCAATTTTGATTTGTTTTCTTGCTTGATTAGGTTAAATTAGGGGTTGGTATGAGATGGCCCTAGGCCTATAATGCATTTTGAAACAATAAGACATGCCACATTGTCCCCGTTCTCTTGCTATTGATGCCTGAACGCGCGCCCACCAAGTGTTCGGTGAAATGCCTCAATGGCATTAGCGTGTGACTTTTGTAAGGAGACAACCCATGGGGTATTTTGGTTTGTGCATATTTTCTATCTTTTTTTGGAATATGTATTCATTCCCGAAAAAGGCTAGAGTAATTGCCCCACATATATCCTAGTCCTAGAAACTGAAATTTTCTGCAAAAAGAGCACAAAAGGAGGTGCATATTGGGTAAAGTTACCCTTTTGGCCAGCAATCAGCTATGGGCCACGCTACAATATTTTCCCTATGCCTAGATGGTTAGGAATTTTGCTCATCATAAATGTGTAGGGTTAGAATAGGTAGCGAAATACCTTTGGCAATTTACACTTTGGGTATGATGGCAAAATACTTGGATGTATGTACATATAATTTTTGGTAGTCAAAATGTCTCACAAAAAAATACTCATAAATATGTTGCATGTTATGTAAAGAAGATACATTACCAAAAAAATGTATACCTTTTAATTTGAATACAATTTTAGTTAGCAAAGGAAAATATACTGGAATTTGCATGCGGCTTTAGGTAGCAAAAACTTGAAAAGAGCATGAAATGTAGCACCTTATTGTGTAGATAGTCAAGATTCATCATAAAGTTTGTGTATGTATAGGTATTAGAAATACCAAGAGGTGTACATGTGCAATTTTTGGTACCCCAAAATGCTTTGGGTATGCATGTATGTGAATTTAGCCAAGGAGATGTGTGTGATGTAAGTAACAAATACACCTTGGAAGTACGTGTAAATAATCTAGGTAACGGAGCTGCCTTGATTGTATATGGGTGCATTTTTTCGGTTAATAGAATGTCTTGTGCAAGAGAACATTTGTAAGGAAGTATGCGCATAAGCTTACTCTAAATTTACATTGATGTTTGTATTTATGGGAGGAGGTTATATGCCATTTTTGCTTTAAAGAGTAACGTCCCACTGGTAAAACTAACTTTCCAAATGTTTGCCTTCGCAGGAATGGCCCCGAGGAAGCTTGCCTCAAAGAGGTCCAGGAAGGACAAGGCAGCAGAAGGAACTAGTTCCGCTCCGGAGTATGATAGTCACCGCTTTAGGAGCGCGGTACACCAGCAGCGCTTCAAAGCCATCAAGGGATGGTCGTTTCTCCGGGAGCGACGCGTCCAGCTCAGGGACGACGAGTATACTGATTTCCAGGAGGAAATAGGGCGCCGGCGGTGGGCACCACTGGTTACTCCCATGGCCAAGTTTGATCCAGAAATAGTCCTTGAGTTTTATGCCAATGCTTGGCCAACGGAGGAGGGCGTGCGTGACATGAGATCCTGGGTTAGGGGTCAGTGGATCCCGTTCGATGCCGACGCTATCGGCCAGCTCCTGGGATATCCGTTGGTGTTAGAAGAGGGCCAGGAGTGCGAGTATGGCCAGAGGAGGAACCGGTCTGATGGGTTCGATGAGGAGGCCATCGCCCAGTTGCTATGTATACCGGGGCAGGATTTTGCCCGGACTGCTGCCGGAAGACGGGTGCGGATCATGCGCACCAACATGACCACCCTGACTCAGATATGGATGACTCTGCTGCTCAGCAACATCCTGCCCACCGATCATAATTCCGACCTCCCCATGCCGAAGTGCCAGCTGGTGTACGCCATCCTGACACGGATGAGCATCCATGTGGCTCAGTTGATCGCTGATGCCATCTATATTTTTGCAGGTATGGCGCCCACTAGGCACCCTTTGGACCCAGATAAGTCCAACAGGGCCCTGGGATTCCCCGCACTGATCACAGGACTCTGCCAGTCGTTCGGAGTCCCCGTTGCACCTACCAAGGTGATTCGGCCGCCCATCACCCGGGTTTTTATTGAGAAGTACTGTACCCAGAGACAGGGTCAGGGTGATGCTCCACAGGCTGCAGGCGCGCCCCCACCACCTCATCAGGCTGGCCAGGCTGGGGCATTTGACATGGAGCAGTATTTACGGCATTTGGTTCGCCAGCAGGCAGCCAACCACCGAGCACATGTACGGACCCATGACTGTCTGTACCAGATGAGCCTTAGCATGCAGAGCCAGGGCTCCGCTTCTTTTTCATGCCCTACTCCAGACCAGTTCAGGGCAGAGGTTGCATGGCCCGGAGATTGGCCCGAGGCCCAAGCAGGAGAGGCACCCCCAGAAGCTCCCGGCGATGGAGAAGAAGCCCACGAGGATGAGGAGATGGCCGATTTGCTTGACTTCTTGGGAGGGAGTGGAGATACGTGACTGGGAGATCCCCAGATTCATGTTTTCTTTCATATTTCTTTTGTCATTTTTATTCTATGTTATTGTTTTGACTTGAGAGACTAACGTTTGTTTTTGTTGTTTCGATTGTCATTTGTACAGCGCATACATTTTTGTTTAGATTGTTGCGTTAGTATTTATATATCACTACTATCAATGATGTTTGAAATTCTGGAACCGTGTAGAGTTCTTCGTTTAGGAACATCGTCCAAAAGTATATAGGTGAAATAAACAAAAAAAATCATGATAAAAATAAAAATAGAAAAGGAAAGAAAATGAAATAGAAAAGAAAAGAAAGTGAAAAGAAAAAGAGAGCAAATCAGAAAAAAAAAAAGGCAAGTAAGGAAAAAGGTAGAAAAAAGAAAAAAATAAGTTGTCAAGCTGAAAAACCAACATGCTGTTGAAAAGAGATGACTTCCAACTTTTCTTTGGAAAAATTCACTGATCATAACTAGTTTTTGAAAAAATGTGTATGCACCTGAAGGGTGAATGCTGTGAAGATTTTCCCAGACGCCCAAAATGGACTCGGATGAATGCACAAATTGATAAAAGAACATATTTTGGAAACATTGGGTTGATCTAAAAATAGAGGGAATGAATCCTGAGCCCTAGCATCACATGACCATAAAAATTTGACACTTGAGTGTCCGCATAGGTGCATGCATGACCAGTTTTGCATAAAATTTCCAAATCATCATTTTTGCATTTGTGTCATGGAAATAATGTGGGGCATCCCTTTTTATCCTTGAACCAAACCAAACCCTGACATGTATCATGTCTAGCCATTCTACAAGCCTTGAGCCAAAATCCTGACTCACCATAATCCTTACCCTCGGAAGCAAAAAGGAAAAGAAAGGAAATTCCCAATCAAAGAGTGGGAGAAAGCAAAAGGAAAAGAAAGAAAATTCCCAACCAAAGAATGGGAGAAAGTAAAAAAGGAAGGAAAGAAAGTTCTTGATCAAAGAAACTAGAAGAAATGTGCAGAAAGGTCTTTTAACCAGACAATATCTGAACAATACAGAATTGTCACCAAATGAACAAAAAGAAGGAAAGGAATCCACGACCTAAAATGGTCTTCTCCCTTTGATTACCAACCGAAATCCCGTGCGCTAGCGACCTTTTTTTCTCGCCCCGCACTAAACAAAAACAGAAAAAGAAAAAAAGCCAGAAAAATCAAAAGCCAAAAACACACAAAAGCCGAAAGAAGAAACCACCAAAAGAACCCATTCCCAAGGGAAGCCCTGTTGATCCATGATCACGCGTGTAATTTTTGATTTGATAGGAAATAATTTGCAAAGTCAAGTCATGACATATCTATGGTTCGGAATTAGGATGAAACACTTACCTGTGCGAGATTGATACACTTTGAGTGGATTTCTTCTATTTTTGTCGAACCCAGTGTTTCCTCTAAATGATCATTTAGAAACGAAATGCTAACATCCAAAATCTCATTTATGGTTATGGGAGATTTCATCAGCAGACTCTCCTTCCCCGGTAGACGCATTGTTTTTCACTCAAAAAAAAAAAAGAGAGCATATGCTGCTCTAAATCAGTTGGAATATTTGTCTCTTTGCTAAAGCATGTTTGCATTTTAGCGAAGAAAACACTGAGATTCTTTCAAGTCTCACAAGTTATCCAGAACTACGTAGGTCTGAGTTCCTCATTGGAGGATACGTAGGAGCAAGAGCCTCGCTTTTGTCAACCATACCGCCTTTTGTTGCCATGACTCAAGAGCTGGTAGCCCGCGGAGATACCTTACGGTTATCCGCACCCTTTTGTCATCCAGAGGCGGCGGGCCCGATGACAAGCAGAGACCAAGTTGGGTCATTCTGCACCCTTGTATCATCCAGAGGCGGCGGGCCCGATGATACGCGGAGATACCTTATGGTTATTCGCACCCTTTTGTCATCCAGAGGCGGCGGGCCCGATGACAAGCAGAGACCAAGTTTGGTCATTCTGCACCCTTGTATCATCCAGAGGCGGCGGGCCCGATGATACGCGGAGATACCTTACGGTTATCCGCACCCTTTTGTCATCCAGAGGCGGCGGGCCCGATGACAAGCAGAGACCAAGTTGGGTCATTCTGCACCCTTGTATCATCCAGAGGCGGCGGGCCCGATGATACGCGGAGATACCTTATGGTTATTCGCACCCTTTTGTCATCCAGAGGCGGCGGGCCCGATGACAAGCAGAGACCAAGTTTGGTCATTCTGCACCCTTGTATCATCCAGAGGCGGCGGGCCCGATGATACGCGGAGATACCTTACGGTTATCCGCACCCTTTTGTCATCCAGAGGCGGCGGGCCCGATGACAAGCAGAGACCAAGTTTGGTCATTCTGCACCCTTGTATCATCCAGAGGCGGCGGGCCCGATGATACGCGGAGATACCTTATGGTTATTCGCACCCTTTTGTCATCCAGAGGCGGCGGGCCCGATGACAAGCAGAGACCAAGTTTGGTCATTCTGCACCCTTGTATCATCCAGAGGCGGCGGGCCCGATGACAAGCAGAGACCAAGTTTGGTCATCCTGCACCCTTGTATCATCCAGAGGCGGCGGGCCCGATGATACGCGGAGATACCTTACGGTTATTCGCACCCTTTTGTCATCCAGAGGCGGCGGGCCCGATGACAGGCAGAGACCAAGTTTGGTCATTCTGCACCCTTGTATCATCCAGAGGCGGCGGGCCCGATGATACGCGGAAATACCCGAGTGGTTATCCGTATATACATTCTTTTGCTATCTGTAAGACAGAACGCTTGATAGCATGCAGAGGCTGACATAGTCTTCTGCACCTTTTGTTCCTCCGGGAACAACAAGTCATTTACATGCGGAAATTTCATGGTCGCCCGCGACTCTCGTCAACCGAGAGGAGCGAAATTAGTGTCATACACTGATTTTCGGGGACCTTTGCTTGATGACATGCGACCATTCTTTGGTCCTTGTGAGGTGCTTGGCATCCATCATTAGGCAATTTGTGAAATTCTAGGAGCGACAAGTCATGGTCACCCGCGACTCTCGTCAACCGAGAGGAACGAAATTAGTGTCATACACTGATTTTCGGGGACCTTTGCTTGATGACAAGCGACCATTCTTTGGTCCTTGTGAGGTGCTTGGCACCCATCATTAGGCAATTTGTGAAATTTTGGGAACAACAAGTCATTTGCATGTGGAGATTTTATGGTCACCTGCGACTCTCGACAGGAACGAAATTAGTGTCTTATCTTTACTTTCCTTTTATCTCCAATAAAAGACAAGTAAAGAGGGGCAACTGTCATACCCTAATTTCGTCCGGGGACCTTTGCTCGATGACGTGCGACCATTCTTTGGTCCTCGTGAGGTGCTTGGCACCCATCATTAGGCAATTTGTGAAATTCCAGGACATGCCGAAAAACCAAAAAAATATTGATGCACAATCCGTAAGTTTCCGTGACACACCGGAAATCAAATGGAAGCATCGTTGCATAATTAAGTGAGGTTCCGTAACATTCCGTAAGTCAAAAAGGGGATGATTATGTAATCCGCAAGGTTCCGTAACATTACGGAAAGAAAACAAGTATCGTTACGAAATTCGTAAGTTTCCGTAACTTTACGAAAAAAGAATCACCAAAAAATAGCAGAGGGGGGTGTACTTAGTAAAAATGGGGGTGCAAATAGCACCCAGGCCCACTTGGGCCCTCCGGAATATTCCTCCAGAAGGCGGTTGCTTCTGGAGGAAGCAACCCTGCTCGCCTGGGCGAGCTGAGCTCGCCTGGGCGAGCTGAGCTCGCCTGGGCGAGCTGGGCGGCAACCACCTCCCCTATTTTGCTATAAATAGGGGAGGAAGGCAAGAAGGAAGGGGTTCAGCCCCTTAGGCACTTCTCTCTCTTTCGAATTTGCTTGGAAAAATTGTTTCCGTGAAGAAAATCTAAGCCGAGGCGCTTCCGAAACGTTTCCGTAACGTTTTCCGTGAGGAATTTCGCAAAGATTTCAACCGTTCTTCGACGTTCTTCATTCGTTCTTCATCGTTCTTCGATCTTCAACGGGTAAGTACCTCGAACCAAGCTTTTCGATTCATTCTATGTGCCCGTAGTGGTCCACATTGTGTTTCGTGCATTTTTATTCTCGTTTTGTTTACTTTTTATACCCCCTGTTGACGTGCTTAAGCCATTTTACTTAAGTCATTTCTCGCTTAACTTAAAAATAAAATAAATTTCCACCGAACGTTTGAATTGTATTATCCATTAACTTCGGTTAAAATAAATTCCGACCGTTCGGTCGTGCCGTAACCACGTTGGAAATCAAAAAGAGGTAAAAAATAATATAATAATCAAAAAGACATCTTTTAGTAAAATAAAGCGGAAAATCAATCGGACGTTTTCTCTTTGGGATTTCTCATTCTTAATCGAATTGATTAATAACTAAAGTCATGTTTGCACATTCGATTAAAGGCTGCCGTCCCTTGGGGCGGACGTGTGGGGTGCTAATACCTTCCCCGTGCGTAAATACAACTCCCGAACCTTTCACTTAAAAAGTTCGTAGATCGCGTCTTTTCCGGTTTTTCCGACGTTTTCCTCAAATAAACGTTGGTGGCGACTCCGCGCGTATTCCTTTCGTGGAACACGTATCCCGCGAGTCTCGCGTCGCCCTCCCGCCGAAGGGTAGGTTGCGACAACGCATATGCATGATGATGCCATGACTCATGCAAAATGTGAGGCTGGAATATGATAACGGACAAATGCAGGAACGGTATGTTCATTATGATGTTATGAAGAGATGCTTATGCGATGCATGATATGAACGCATTTTACGGACACGAGAGCCCGGAAAATTATCTCTTCTTACTTGCGCATTTGGGGGCGCAGTGCCCCATGTGTACAATTAAGAAGGTGATATGGACCTTCCGGTTTCCCGTGACAAAGGACGAGACCAACATACAATGCATGCTAGAGATAAAATGTGGGAGTGACTTGATTCGCATTGATTTTTGGAGTAAAAACGTGGGATAAACTCATTTTTTTCAAAAAGTTATAACTAGTCAAGATCTGAGCGACAATACAAACTTCCTAGCGGTTTCTAATCATATAGTCCATTAAGTCTATCATATGCTGACAATAGCTGAGAAGTCTGTGGATCTCCTCGGGGGCGGAGTAGGTGTCCGCCATTGCTTTGGCCTTGACTAGCAATCGGGGAAGTTCTTGACTCCTGTTCAAAGTAAGAGCAAATTGGTCCATCCACATTGTTGCCTCTTGGTGCAATGAATCAATTACCCTTTCCCTTGCTTCCCTTTCTGCTGATATCTTGGTGTACTCATCCTCTAGCCTTTGCTCGTGAGTCGCTGCTAGATTTAGCTTCTCTTTGCACTCATCGATGATGGCCCACATATTCCCTTCAGTCTCGCTTAATTGTTGGGACAAATTTCTTTTCGACCTAAGGCAAGCCTTTAGCTCGTCCTTCAAGATCATGCCTTTGACCCGTGATGATTCCTTTCACCTCTTCGGAGCTTGAGCTCACTATTGCTGCCCTATAAAGCCCCTCAAAACTTTGTTTTGGTCGTGTTCTTCCTTTTCGGCCTTCTTGGTTTCTCGTTCCAAGGCTTCAGCGGTGGCCATATTGACGTCCCTTAGTTCATCATACTCTCTTCAAACTTTGATGGCTATGGACTTGAACTTCTCTTCGACTACCCGGGCTCTTTCAAGCTCTGCCTTTAGGGCTTGTACCTCATCACTTTCTTTCGAAGCTTTAACCTCATCGTCTCTCACAGTCTTTAGATTTGGGAGCCAATCCAATCCTTGTGTTCGGACTCTCAGCCACTTATGATAGCCGCCGGTGATCCCATTACTGCTTCCCCTAAGCTCTCTGTCCTTTCTTCACGCCGCATCCCATGCCTTGCAAACTCCTTGGAGTACCCTCGCGTTGTGGTCACTGAAACCCCGTGCAATGAAAGGCGTGATGCTTTCATCTGATGGCACTCCTCTCATGGGGTAGCCAAGCTGTCTTATGGCGAGGCCGGGATTATAATTAATACAACCCCTTGTTCCATCAAGGGAACATTTGGACATCCTTCGCATGAAGATAGAATCTTGATTCTTCCTTCCTTCTAGCGAGGGAACAAATTAACAGACGCCCCTCCATGCTAGCCAAGAGTTGGTCCCAATTCACCTTTCCTTTTTCAACGTGCGAGCGGTGACCTTGTAGCGGATAGACGGGCCTACCTCCTTGGAGAAAAAGGTGTGAAACCAGCCACACATAGAGAGCCAGTGCACAACAAACAATTATTGCGCCACTCTTTTCATATCCCAGGTCGAACGTGTCATACATGGCCAAAATGGCGACGACCGGGCTTTCCTTGCCATGATGAAAGGCGAGGAAAGCGTCAATCACTGCTAGGTCCACTAACCCTTCCATATTCGGAAAGAGGACAACTCCAAAGATCAAAAGCGCCAAGATGTTAATAAAAGAAAGCCCATTTGCCTTGATTTTCCAAGGCCTTTGCCCTTTCCTCCAAACACTTCCTTGGTACTCCGACTACCCCATTCCTGTTTTGCTTTACCCGGTCCAACTCTTGTGCTGAGATTTTCACTACCTTGGCAACTCTTGTCGTGGAAGGATAGAACCTAGAGAAAAGATATGGCTTCCTTCCTCCCAGTGGGCATCCCAGGATTTCTTCAAACTCTTTCACAGTCGGCACTAGCTGGAAGTCCTCGAATGTGAAGCACCGTAGGGGCTGGTCATAATACTGGGAAAGGGATGCAATCGGTTCCATGGAGACTTCTACCCTAGCTAGGTCCCAAATCTTACCGTAGGCTTTGCGGAAGGCTTGCCGTTGAAGTTGACCCATTAATTGCCCCAACTCTCGTAAACTAGTGACCTCTAAGCTCTTGATTTTGACTTGATAGAACCTCTTTTTAAGCGAAGGCTTTTGACTTGATCCCATGTTTTACTAAAGTGAAATAAAATCTAGTGCGAATCAAAACTCCGACATCTATCATGGGTGGAATGGATGAATGCATGAAGAAATGCATATGACACAGATGCAATTTACGAATACGGGAGCCCGAGAAACTGTCTCCTTCTTAGATACAACGTCTAGGGGTAGCAAAGTGCCCCAATGTATGTATTTAAAACGGTGACACGGACCCTTCGTTGGTTTGTTTACACGGGAATGTACATAGTACGACAATACTCACTGAATATAAGCAAAAGGGTACGTGACACTTATGCATGGGAGTGTGAAAAATGGCATGCAGCGTGTCCGCTCCGTGCCCCTATTCAAGGGACCTATAAGGGAGAGAGCTAACTAGGCTTTTAGTGATAACCCCCAAGGTAGTCATATCTCTCTTGATGGTTTCTAGAGGTATCATCCCCTTCGAAGAACATACAACAGCAGTAGGGACTACTAGCAACAATATGTTTCCAAAGAGAAAAACTCTAGATGAGGGTTCACTGTAATCAAGCAAGTCGGAGACCTAGCATGATCACAGATTCACCTCCACTCCTTATGTTCCCATGAACCCGGGTATAGGGCCCTTTTTCAACTCACCGTGTGTGCAAATAGTGTTAGTGTTTGTGTGCATTAAATGAATAAATATTTACCTCATGCATACAAAAATGCACTAAAAGCATCAAAGAGTTATATATACAAGAACATAATAAAGGGAAACCAACAAAGGAGTAAGTCATGGCAAAACTTTGCACAAGATTAAATGGCCTAACTCTCTAAAAACATTCCCCAGTGGAGTCACCAACTGTAGCAACCTACCCTTCGGCGGGAGGGCAACGCGTGACTCGCGGGATGCGTGTTCCACGAAAGGAATACGCGCGGAGTCGCCACCAACGTTTATTTGAGGAAAACGTCGGAAAAACCAGAAAAGACGCGATCTACTAACTTTTAAGTGAAAGGTTCGGGAGTTGAATTTACGCACAGGGAAGGTGTTAGAACCCCACACGTCCGTCACAAGGGACGACAGCCTTTAATCGAATGTCCAAACAGGGAAGGTGTTAGAACCCCACACGTTCCCTTTACGTTCTTATATCTTTTATGCCCTTTTTATATTTTTCTCTTTTTGTGGTCGACAAGGGTGTTTTCCCTTTGCTCCTACGTATTCCTCAATTTGTGATGAGGAAATCAGACCTACGTAGTTCTTACTTATCAAGTGATTCTTTTTACTTAAAAGGTGATCATTTTAAGGCGTTGGACCTTGAAAATGATCCATTTACTTAGTAAGAAATTGAAATGATAAACTTCAAAAACCTATTTTTATGGACGAGCTTGACTAGGCGAGTTGATTTTAGCCTTAGTTTCACTTTAGTTATTAGTCAATTCAATTAAGAATGAGAAATCCCAAAGAGAAACCGTCCGATTGATTTTCCGCTTTATTTTACTAAAAGACGTTTTTTTTATTATTATATTATTATTTTACCTCTTTTTTTGATTTCCAACGTGGTTACGGCACGACCGAACGGTCGGAATTCATTTTAACCGAAGTTAACGGATAATACAATTCAAACGATCGGTGGAAATTTATTTTATTTTTAGGTTAAGCGAGAAATGACTTAAATAAAATGGCTTAAGCACATCAAAAGGGGGTATAAAAAGTAAATGAAACGAGAATAAAAATACACGAAACACAATGTGGACCACCACGGGTACATAGAATGAATCAAAAAGCTTGGTTCGAGGTACTTACCCGTTGCAGATCGAAGAACGATGAAGAACGAATGAAGAACGTCGAAGAACGGTCGAAACCTTCGTGAAATTCCTCACGGAAACGTTACGAAAATGTTTCAGAAGCGCCTCGGCTTGGATTTTCTTCACAGAAACAATTTTTCCAAGCAAATTCGAAAGAGAGAGAAGTGCCTAAGGGGCTGAACCCTTTTTCACTTCACTTCTCCCCCTATTTATAGAAAATTGGGGGAGAAGCTTGCCACCCAGCTCGCCCAGGCGAGCAGGGTTGCTTCCTCCAGAAGCAACAGCCTTCTGGAGGAATCTTCTGGAGGGCCCAAGTGGGCCTGGTTGCTATTTGCACCCCCATTTTTACTAAGTACACCCCCTGCCTTTTTTTGGTGATTCTTTTTTCGTAAAGTTACGGAAACTTATGAATTTCGTAACAATACTTGTTTTCTTTCCGTAATGTTACGGAACCTTGCGGATTACATAATCATCCCCTTTTTGACTTACGGAATGTTACGGAACCTCACTAATTGTGCAACGATGCTTCCATTTGATTTCCGGTGTGTCACGGAACCTTACAGATTGTGCATCAATATTTTCTTTTGTTTTCCGGCATGTCCCGAAATTTCACAAATTGCCTAATGATGGGTGCCAAGCACCTCACAAGGACCAAACAAAAGTCGCATGTCATCAAGCAAAGGTCCCTGGACGAAATTAGGGTATGACAGACACGTATGTATGTAGCAAAATACCTCACAAAAATATATGTATGTATGTTTAGGTAGCAAAATACCTCATGGGAAAAAAGAGAGCAAAAAGAGAGCGAGCAAGAAAGGAATAAGAAGGAAGAAAAAAAATAGAAAATAAAAAATAATAAAGGTTGTCTAGCTAAAAAACAACATGCTTGTGAAAAGAGATAATTTCCAACTTTTCTTTGAAAGATTTTACTGATCTTAACCAGTTTTTGAAAAAAATGTGTGTACACATTTGAAGGGTAAATGTTGTGAAAATTTTTTTTCGAACACCCAAGATAGAATCGAATGAATGCACAAATTGATAGAAGAACATATTTTGGAAACATCGGGTTAACTTAAATAGGGAAAATGAATCCTGAGCCCTAGTGTCACATGACCATAAAAACTTGATGCTTGAGTGTCCACATGGGTGCATGCGTGACCCGTTTTGCATAAAATTTCCTAATCATCATTGTTGCATGTGTATCATGGAAATAATGTAGGACATCCCCTTTATCCCCGAACCGCTGGCCAAACCCTGACATATATCATGACCAGCCGTTCTACAAGCCTTGAGCCAAAATCCCAACTTACCATAAACCTTGACCCAGGGTGGGAATGTCAATCCTTGCCCTCGGAAGAAAACGCAAAGAGAAGGAAAATTCCCAATCCAAGAAAGGGAGAAGACACAAAAAAAAAAAGAAACAAAATTCCCAATCAAAAAGTGGGAGAAAGCAAAAAAAAAGAAAAAGAAGAAAATTCCCGATCAAGGATCGGGAGAAAACTGAAGAAACATCCAGAAAGGTCTTCGGACCAGACAATATCTGAACAATACAGAATTGTCACCAAGTAAACAAAAAAGAAAGAAAACCACGACCCAAAGTGGCCCTCTCCCTTTGATTGCCAACCAAAATCCTGTGCGTTGGCGACTTTCTCGCCACTTTCTCGCCACGCACTAAACAAAAACAGAAAAGGAAAAGGCAAAAACACTCAAAGCCAAATTCCCCACCTAAAAACCATTCCCAAAATAAGTCCTATTGATCCATGATCACGCATGTAACCTTTGATTTGATAGGAAATGATTTGCAAAATCAAGTCATGACATATCTATGGTTCGGAATTAGGATAAAACACTTACCTGTGTGAGATTGATACACTTTGAGTGATTTTCTCCTATTTTTTGTTGAACCCGGTACTTCCTCTAAATGGTCATTTAGAAACGAAATGCTAACATCCAAAATCTCATTTACGGTTATGAGAAAATTTCATCAGCATACTCTCCTTCCCCGATAGACACATTGTTTTTCATCCAAAAAGCATATGTTGCTCTGATCAGTTGGAAGTTTTGTCTCTTTACTAAAGCATGTTCGCATTTTGGTGAAGAAAACACCAAGACTATTTTTAGTCTCACAGTTGTCAAGAACTACGTAGGTCTGAGTTCCTCATCACAAATTGAGGATACGTAGGAGCAAAAGCCCTGCTTTTGTCGACCACCCCACTTTTTGTTACCGTGTCCCAAGAGTCCGGTGGCATGCGGAGCCACATGACCGTGGGATCCCCAAATTCGTATGTTCCATCATTTATCATTTGTATGCTATCTTTTTTTTGACTAAGGGACTAACATTTGCTTCATGTTGATTGACTTTTGTTTTGTACATACATATCGTTTGAGTTGTTACGTCGGTACTTGTTTTGTTGTTGTCAATAATGTTTGTTGAAATCCCGGAACCGTGTAGAGTTTTTCATTTAGGAACGTTGTCCTAAAAATAAAATGAACCAAAATCCTAATAAAAAGAAAGAAGCGTTGTGAATAAAAGTCATGTTCATAAAGAAAAGAAAAAGGTTTTTATTTGTACATATATGTAAAAGGAAAATGTGTATAGAGGATCTTTGTGTGTAAAGGATGCGCGGAAAGGAATTCTTGTGCGTGTAAGCAACGAGTGTATATGAAGAAACTTTTGTGTGAACCATAAGTGTGTGTTGGGAAAAATGAAAAATCTTTGAGTGTAAATAAGGTTTGTGTATAGACCATGTGACGTAAGGAGAAGAGTTCTAATGCGTGTACAGAAAAAGTTTGTCATGTATAAAAATATAGATGTACAAAGAAAGGTTTTCCTCATAAAGGACCACAGGTGTATAGTTTTAGTGAATATATAAAAATAAAACAAAAGGTAAAGAGAAAGAAAGACCGTGAAGGTCGACATGTTATAGTTAAGAAGTATAAATCATTCGTAAAGAGCAAACGCATCTTCTGGAAACAAGGGACTGATGCTAAGAGTTTATTTTCCGGAATGAACCGAGATAAGGATGGATGAATGCATTGAACTGATGAAAGAACATAATTTGGAAACGTTGGGTCTGTCTGTATAAATTCCCAACCGTAGAATCACAATGCCATAAACAGGATGCTTGAGTGCCCACCTGGCTGTAGCCATGACTAATTTTGCACGTTGTTTTCGAATCATCATTGTCACGCGTGCTTTATGGAGTAATATGGAAGTTCGGCCCGAGACCGACACCTTGACACCCAAATTTGTTTCGCCCCAGATATCAAGACTGGGTTCCCACGATGAAAGACCCCATTGAAACACAACCTTGGACTTTTTTGAACCTTGGCCTATCAAAAGAATCCTCCTCCTTTCCCCCGAAGCAAAGGACAGTGAAATCTCCTCAAGGGAGAGCGAATGGAATGTTAAAACCCGATTTCCCAAAGAAAGGGATGGGGAAGGAAAATTGAAGGAAGAAATGGAAAGAAGGAAAAAGAAAAAATGAAAATAGAGAAAGGAACAAAAGAAAGGAAAGAAGGATTCTCGATCAAAGATCGAAAGGAAGTGAAAAGGGAAAAGAAGCAATTCTCGATCAATGAAAGAAAGAGGATAGAAGGTCTCCAAAGCCAGATTGCCACTCAGAATCATTCTTGACTGGCAATATCCCACCCCACATGAACAAAGAGGAAAATACCAAAACACCCAGATTCCTCTCCAAAAACCCTGACCTCGGGAAAATCCTATTGGTCCGTGATCGTACGTTTGATTTATGATTCGATAGGAAGTTGTGTGCAAAATAGAGTCATGGTGCAGTTATTGGTTTGGGAATAGGTTAAGACACTTGCCTTGTGAGTTTTATACACCATGAGTGATTTATTTTCAACTTAGCCCGATGTTTCCCCTGCGTGTTCATTTGAAAGCTAGAAGTTGACACCCTACCCTTCATTCTCGGTAACAAGGAAGATTACCCTTGGCACAAGTATATTGTTTCTCTAAGATGTGGTGCTCTTGCGAATGATTTATTTTTCTTTGCAAAAAGCATGTTATCCTTTTAGGTGGAAAAACCCGGTGGACCGTTCGGTCCCGCCAACACCCTTTTCTGGAGCCACATGAATGTTATTGCTTAGGGTTGTTCATGTGTCCTCCACTTTCGAGTTTGGAGCTGAGTTTCATGATTGCCTAAGTGAGGACCCTCAAGGAAATCCTCCATTCTCACCCTTTTTCGGAGCCACATGAATGTTATTGCTTAGGGCTGTTCATGTGTCCTCCAGTTTCGATTTTGGAGCTGTGTTCCATGATTGCCTAAGAGAGGACCCTCAAGGCAATCCTCCATTCTCATCCTTTTCCGGAGCCACATGAATGAATTGCGTTGTCATTCATGTGTCCTCCATTTTCGAGTTTGGAGTTGTGTTCCATGATTGCCTAAGAGAGGACCGTCAAGGCAATCCTCCATTCTCATCCTTTTCCGGAGCCACATGAATTTTATTGCTTAGGGCTATTCATGTGTCCTCCACTTTCGAGTTTGGAGCTGTGTTCCATGATTGCCTAAGAGAGGACCCTCAAGGCAATCCTCCATTCTCATCCTTTTCCGGAGCCACGTGAATGAATTGCGTTGTCATTCATGTGTCCTCCATTTTCCAGTTTGGAGCTGTGTTCCATGATTGCCTAAGAGAGGACCCTCAAGGCAGTCCTCCATTCTCGTCCTTTTCCGGAGCCACATGAATGAATTGCGTTGTCATTCATGTGTCCTCCACTTTTGAGTTTGGAGTTGTGTTCCGTGATTGCCTAAGAGAGGACCCTCAAGGCAATCCTCCATTCTCATCCTTTTCCAGAGCCACATGAATGAATTGCGTTGTCATTCATGTGTCCTCCATTTTCGAGTTTGGAGTTGTGTTCCATGATTGCCTAAGAGAGGACCCTCAAGGCAATCCTCCATTCTCATCCTCTTCCGGAGCCAAATGAATGTTATTGCCTAGGGCGGTTCATGTGTCCTCCACTTTTGAGTTTGGAGCTGTGTTCCATGATTGCCTAAGAGAGGACCCTCAAGGCAATCCTCCATTCTCATCCTTTTCCGGAGCCACGTGAATGAATTGCGTTGTCATTCATGTGTCCTCCATTTTCTAGTTTGGAGCTGTGTTCCATGATTGCCTAAGAGAGGACCTTCAAGGCAATCCTCCATTCTCATCCTTTTCCGGAGCCACATGAATGAATTGTGTTGTCATTCATGTGTACTCCATTTTCGAGTTTGGAGCTGTGTTCCATGATTGCCTAAGAGAGGACCCTCAAGGCAGTCCTCCATTCTCGTCCTTGTCCGGAGCCACATGAATGAATTGCGTTGTCATTCATGTGTCCTCCACTTTTGAGTTTGGAGCTGTGTTCCATGATTGCCTAAGAGAGGACCCTCAAGGCAATCCTCCATTCTCATCCTTTTCTGGAGCCACGTGAATGAATTGCGTTGTCATTCATGTGTCCTCCATTTTCGAGTTTGGAGCTGTGTTCCATGATTGCCTAAGAGAGGACCCTCAAGGCAATCCTCCATTCTCATCCTTTTCCGGAGCCACATGAATGAATTGCGTTGTCATTCATGTGTACTCCATTTTCAAGTTTGGAGTTGTGTTCCATGATTGCCTAAGAGAGGACCCTCAAGGCAATCCTCCATTCTCGTCCTTTTCCGTAGCCACATGAATGTTATTGCTTAGCGCTGTTCATGTGTCCTCCATTTTCGAGTCTGGAGCTGTGTTCCATGATTGCCTAAGAGAGGACCCTCAAGGTAGTCCTCCATTCTCATCCTGTTTCGGAGCCACATGAATTTTATTGCTTAGGGCTGTTCATGTGTCCTCCACTTTCGAGTGTGGAGCTGAGTTTCATGATTGCCTAAGTGCGGACCCTCAAGGCAATCCTCCATACTCCACCTTTGTTCGGAGCACCATGAATGTCATTGCCTAGCGCTGTTCATGTGTCTCCATTATCAAGTGCGAAGCTTCTGGTGACTGGGAAGCACGTTGTTCTGTTGTTTTCCAGATCGGTTCCTTCGCCAAGTATGTGTATATGTGTATATGTGTATTATGTTCGTTGTTCTTTGTTATTATTTGTATTTTGTTTTGTGCAGAAGAAAAAAGAAGGAGTGGAGACGAGAGTCGTCATCACAGAAAGGGCAGGACGGACGAAATCAGTGTCCTATCTTTGCTTTCCTCTTATCTCCGATGAGAGGTAAGTAAAGAGGGGCAACTGTCATACCCTAATTTCGTCCGGGGATTATTACTTGATGACATGCAATAAATGAAGTCCCGAGATGTCTCAGAAATCCAAAAGGAAGCAGGCTTGCGTGATCCGTGAAATTCCGTAGTGTGGCGGAAGTCGGAAAGAGGTGTTTTTGCGCAATCCGTGAGTTTCCGTAACTTCTTCGAAAGGTAAAAAAGAGTAAATACATAATCCATAAGGATTCGTAACCTTACAGAAGGAAAATAAGTATCGTTACGAAATTCGTAAAGTTTCGTAACGTTACGGAAAAAGAATTACAAAAAAATAGAAAAGGGGGGTGCATTTAGTAAAAAAGGGGGTGCAAATAGCAACCAGGCCCACTTGGGCCCTCCAGAAGATTCCTCCAGAAGGCTGTTGCTTCTGGAGGAAGCAACCTTGCTCGCCTGGGCGAGCTGGGCGGCAAGCTTCTCCCCTATTTTGCTATAAATAGGGGGAGAAGTGAAGAAGAAAAGGGTTCAACCCCTTAGGCACTTATCTCTCTTTCGAATTTGCTGAGGAAAATTATTTCCGTGAAGAAAATCCAAGCCGAGGCGCTTCCGTAACGTTTCCGTGAGTAATTACGCGAAGATTCTCAACCGTTCTTCAAGATCCATCGTTCGTTCTTCGTTTTCTTCAGTCTTCAACGGGTAAGTACCTAAAACCAAGCTTTTCAATTCTTTATATGTACCCGTGGTGGTCCACATTGTGTTTCATGTATTTTCATTCTCGTTTTCATTTACTTTTTATACCCCTTTTGACGTGCTTAAGCCATTTATTTAAGTCATTTCTCGCTTAATCTAAAAATAAAATAAATTTCCACCGATCGTTTGAATTGCATCATCCGTTAATTTCGGTTAAAATGAATTCCGACCGTTCGGTCATGCCGTAACCACGTTGGAAATCAAAAAAGAGGTAAAATAATAATATAATAATAATAAAAAATAACTTTTAGTAAAGTAAAGCGAAAAATCAATCGGACGTTTTTTCTTTGGGATTTCTCATTCTTAATTGAATTGACTAATAACTAAAGTGAAACTAAGGCTAAAATCAACTCGCCTAGTTAAGCTCGTCCACAAAAATAGGGTTTTGAGAGTTTATTATTTCAATTTCTTACAAGTAAAATGGATCATTTTTAAGGTCCAACGCCTTAAAATGATCACCTTTCAAAGTAAAAGAATCACTTGATTCACGCATAAAAAAGAACTACGTAGGTCTGATTTCCTCTCCAAAGGAGGGTACGTAGGAGCAAAAGCCCCGCTTTTGTCGACCTCAAAAAATAAAAAGAAATAAAAGTTAAGGTAACACAATTTCCACAATTCTAAAAAATAGGCTGTTGTCCTTTGAGACAAACGTAAGAGGTGTTAATACCTTCCTCAAGCGTAAATACAACTCCCGAACTTAGAATTTTCATCTTGACCAGTTTCCTTCGGTTTTTCCGACGTTTTCCACAAATAAACGTTGGTGGCGACTCCGCACATCTTTCCTCCTTTGGGAAGTGCACCTGTGAGCCTCGCCCTCGCTCGCCCGCGAAGGGCACGTTGCGACAACAAAGGTCCAAGAGATAAAGAATTGAAAATGGACAGAGGCATGACACTAACTGATGCTCCTAGATCTAGCATGGCATTTTCAAATTTACTGTTCCCAATAATGCAAGGTATACAGAAAGTACCTAGGTCCTTACATTTCTTAGGAATGTGAGGAACAAATTTACCTAACAATGCTGACACATTTCTACCCATGCTAATCCTTTCATTGCCCTTGAGCTTCCTTTTGTGGGTGCACAACTCCTTTAGAAACTTGGCTTATCTTGGAATCTGCTTAATGGCATCTAGCAGAGGTATGTTCACCTCTACTTTTCTGAAGGTCTCCAAGATCTCCTTTTCCGCTTCTTCCATCTTTTTGTTTGGAATTGCTCAAGGTGGGAATGGAAGAGGGATAGGAGGCTGCTGTAGGTTGGAATTACTAGAAGAAGGTCCACCTACATGAAAATTTTTGTTAGGAAGCTTTCTCTTTTGTGCAACTATCTCATCCTCTTTTTCAGGTGTAGAATGAAGCTTGACAGGTTCAGGTGCAGGTGCTGCTACTGGTGGAGGCACTTGAATTTGGTTGCCAGACCTCAAGGTGATGGCACTCACATTTTTTGGATTTTGTACAGTTTGTGAAGGCAATTTGTCAGAATTTTGGGACTGAGCTTGGTTCATCTGAGTAGCCATCTGCCCCATCTTATTTGTCAGACTCTGAATGGAGGCTTTTGTCTCTTGCTGAAATTGCATATTCTGGATGGTCATTTGCCTCACTAACTCTTCTAAGGAAGGTTGAGGAGAGGCCTCAGTTGCTTGTTGTCTTTGTTGTGATTGCTGCTGCTGTTGCTGCATTGGAGGAGGAACATATGGCTTGCTTGGACCAGCAACATTCTGAAAAGGAGGGATATGTTGTTGTTGTTGTGGAGGACTTGTCCATTTCAGATTTGGATGATTTCTTCAACCTGGATTGTATCTATTGCTTGAAAGGTCATAATGATTCTGTTGTTGCTGGTTTTGTTGCTGAGGAGGTCTATTATAAATGTTTGCAGCATAAGCTTTAGGTTTCTCATTGACTCCAGATTGTTGTAAAGAAGGACACAGATCTGTATGGTGATCTGCAGAAGAACATAGACCACAGACTCTTGCGACAGGTGCAGATGCAGATTTCTGATTCATGGCAAGTTGAGTTACTAGGTTGACCAAGGCATCAAGTTTTCCTTCAAGCTTTTTATTTTCAGTAGATGAAGATGAATCCGTGGCCACCTCATGGACTCCTCTAAGGACAATAGCATCATTTCTTGCACTGAATTGTTGGGAGTTGGAAGCCATCTTCTCAATCAAATTCCTAGCCTCAGCAAGGGTTATATCACCAAGAGCTCCACCACTGGCAACATCAATCATACTCCTCTCCATGTTGCTAAGTCCCTCATAGAAATATTGAAGAACGAGTTGCTAAAAAATCTGGTGATGAGGGCAGCTTGCACACAATTTCTTGAATCTTTCCCAGTACTCATACAAGTTTTCTCCACTAAGTTGCCTGATGCCTAAAATGTCTTTTCTGATGGCAGTGGTCCTAGATGCAGGGAAGAATTTCTCCAAGAACACCCTATTAAGGTCATCCCAGTTGAAAATAGACCTAGGAGCAAGGTAGTATAGCCAATCTTTTGCCACTCCCTCCAGAGAATGAGGAAAAGCCTTTAGAAAGATATGATCTTCTTGGACATCAGGGGGCTTCATGGTGGAACAAACAATACGGAACTCCTTAAGATGCTTATAAGGATCTTCACCTGCAAGACCATGAAACTTGGGCAGCAAATGTATTAGTCCAGTCTTGAGAACATATGGAACACCCTTATCAGGATATTGAATGCACAAGCTTTCATAAGTGAAATCAGGTGCAACCATCTCCCTAAGAGTCCTCTCACGAGGTGGAGGTTGAGCCATGTTCTCAGTATAAAAATTAGTGGTGGAATGCTCAAAATCATAATATTCAGAATCACTAGCAACAGAATACTCAAAATGCACAAAATGATCAGGATGCACACTATGCCTAACTAATCTATGAAAGGTTCTATCTATTTCAGGATTAAAGGGTTGTAAATCACCTGGATTGCCCCTAGTCATGCACTATATGCAGCAAATAATGTGTTTCTCAACAAGCACCTAACAAGGGGGTAAAACTACAACTATACTCAAACGGTATCCAAATGAGCTGAAATTTTGTGAGGAACACCCTAAAATCATGAAAAGATAGCACAAAAATTTTCAAACAAAAATTCAAAGTCTAACTATGAAAACTACCTAATCAAAATTTAGAAAAATAGGACAATAATACTTGAAAAATAAAAGAAAATTTGGTAAACGGATGATTTTTGGAGTTTGGGAGACCCCAACCAGCTAAAGTAGGTTGTCATAGTATGGTAAATTTTTTTCTACCCCAAATGCATATATAATAATAGTCATTCTGATACCCGGAGTAAAAGTTATGGCCGTTTTAAGTTTTGCTAAAAACAAGTTCCCAAAATTTTTGTCTCTCTCAAATACTGCCACACTAAGTGCTCCTGGTATTTTTCACACGCAATATGGATCAAAAGAAGCTACCACACAAAAAATCAGCCAAAAATAACAACTCTAACTATCTAAACAAAAATCGCTAATTAAAGTGCAAAATCAGTCGCTAATCACTGTTCAGCACTGTTCACAGCAAAACACAAATCTGAAACAGTCGCTGAATCAGTCGCTAAAAATAGTTGCTAAACAGGGAATGCAACTGAAATGCAAAACAGAACGCTACACAAAATAAGATAACTAAACACTATTATGAACCTTTGGCCCACTGCTCCCCGGCAACGGTGCCAAATTTGATCGAGGCCGTACTCGAATCAAATAGACATTAAAAATGTAGTATTTAGGAAGTGATCCTAGGTCGTCTCCCAAAGAGAAATGGTCAACCAAACGTTCATAACAGATAGTAATAAAACAGTAACGAATTGGGGGGGTTGTTTGTTTTTGTAAATTAAACAACGAGTAAATTTGAATTAGAAAATATCAGAATTAAAACACGTTGTTTCCCCTTGATTCATAAGCAAGTCTCTTATCTTAGGTTACGAAGATTCATCCTTTATCAGTTCAACCACTTAATCCAACCCTAAATTAAATTACTAAGCGAAATTTAACATAAGGCATTCATTATGTGATTAAGCAACACATACACCAATTAATCATGAACAAAACTGGTCATTAAGCATGAACGTAAATTAAGCGCAGAGACAATTAATTAAGCACTAAGCATGCATGGATTAATAGCAACAAATACATAGTAATTGGTGAAGAGGAAAAACTAATCAGAATTTAGTAGTAATAATAAAACCTCAAAGAGAGCTGTGCTTGATCCTCAAGAGAAAACAACGCTGGAGACTTAGCCTTCCATTAATCAGTAGAAAACGAAATTTTATTGCTATGTGAATAGTAAAAACTAGAATTGCAAAACCTAAAATTATTCTTTCACCCTAAAACGAAAAGTGACTAAAACAAAAAGAGAAGACTTAAACTAGAACCTTGGTGTTGTTATATAGGTTCTCAGCCCCAAAGCTTACAAATCTGTTTTAAGTCCAAGTCCATAAATAAAATAAAATCTAGATAAGATAAGATAAGATCTAGATGAAATAATATATAGATGAGATAAAATCTAGATAAGATAAGATAAGATCTAGATGAAATAATATCTAGATGAGATAAATATGATAAGATAAAATCTAGATGAAATAATATCTAGATGAGATAAAATCTAGATATGATAAGATAAAATCTAGATGAACTAATATCTAGATGAGATAAAATTTATATAAGATAAGATTTGGTAGAATAAAATAGTCTGCTCTCTTCAAGTCCAAGCCCAATTCTGGATTCAAGCCCAATTGCTTATAATTCTCCTGAAATTAAATTAAAAACACAAAATTAATCCAGTAGGCCCAAATGATAAAACTGCATAATTAATTTGACAATTAAGACTAATCAGTAATTAAAATGGTGACAAAAAGGGTTAAGAAATATGAGAAAATGATGACACATCATCCCACTTGAAACAATGTTTGCAAATTAAAATGTTATTAAACATGTTAATACAAACATTCAATTCTTTTTCCTATTTAATGTAGAGTCACGTTCAATGTGGAGGCTATGAGTGTGAGTATTATGTGATGCATTGGATGTGGAACATAATTGGCACGGAGTTGAAGACTAATTGGAGTCTGGTAAATTATCTATTCCCAAAACATTGACGGCAAAGGGTCATATGTTATTTCTTTTTAAGTCGAAATGATTAATTTTTTCTTTTTCACAGTGTGTAGTGGTTCGGTGATGGCACGCCACTAGACATGGAGACGATGACAACATTACATAAAAAATGGGCAGAATATTTTTTAAAACTTAGAAGCATCCAATGTACAAAGCTTTAATTATATGAGATGCAGACATCCACTTTGTGTATTTGATGTATTTGTTTTAAGTGTTATAAACAGTTTTGCTGCTGTAATGATTAATATTTGGCAATAAAAATATAAATGTGTTCATTTCATTTTGGTATGCACCAAAACACTTCAGAATAGGCGTTGTGTT
Organism: Glycine max; assembly: GCF_000004515.6. Lineage (NCBI taxonomy): Eukaryota > Viridiplantae > Streptophyta > Magnoliopsida > Fabales > Fabaceae > Glycine > Glycine max. The sequence goes on from NC_038243.2 coordinate 28,420,565, forward strand.
CGCAAACATGCTATATGGAGCAGGAGGCAACAATACAGGACAATGACATTGATGGGTATATTTTTATTTACCAAGTTTGAAGCTTTTTTTTTTTATCAGTGAGTGTCATCTGAAATTTGGCATTTTCTTGTAGGGATTGTTCTCATCTGGTCCTAAAGTGCTTTCCCAAACATTGGCACAACCATAGGTACGGAGCAGAACCTTTCACTTTTGATACTTGATCCATTTATGTCTTGGGTGATCCAATTGTTTGTGGTATTTTGTTTAGGTCTGTACTATTTTCTACCAAGTCTGATACATACGTTGTTTTGTGCTCTGTGCTTTGAATGTTGAAATTTTAAAGTTTGGTTAATGTCATTAGTCAATGAGTATCCCTGCGTTATTATAACTACAGTGTTTGTCTTGGAGTATATGTTTCTATCATGTTTCCCAATAGGTAGTATCATGTGCCTTATTTAATGTAGAAATGTTTTACATCTATGGTGGATCAAAATTAAATGCTTCATCATTTTGCGTAATAATAAGATTTATTTGGGTGAATACTGTGATCTTTCTTACTACTTTTACTCAATTTATACTCTTTTGTCTGAGTTTTGGTTAGGAAATAAGAGCTTCAATTGTTGTTTTCTTATTCTATTTGTTATTGTTGACTCATGGTTGGGTACATCTTTGCTCATGTAAACAAATTGACTTTTGTCAACTTTTGTCCCTGCCATGTCACGAATGTTTGCTTGCTTTGCTTCTCATGTATGTCTCTGCCAGATTCAGCCATGTCTTTGTAGTTTACTGTATTTTAAAACTATCTTTCTGCAACTAAGTATTCCTTCTCCCTGTTCTCAAACAAGGACAAATGAAAACTTAGTTTGTTTACTACACATGCAAAAATATTTTATTTATTATGGTCTAAAACCAATAGCAGAGTCCATAAGGTATTAATTAATTAGTTTACTATAGAATAGCATGTATGTTAATTAGTTTCACGTTTTGCTTTTCTAGAATATTATGATATTCGTAGTCGTGTCTCAAATTAATTAAGCTTTGTCATACCCTAATTTCGTCCGGGGACCTTTGCTTGATGACATGCGACTTTTATTTGGTCCTTGTAAGGTGCTTGGCACCCATCATTAGGCAATTTGTGAAATTCCGGGACATGCCAGAAAACAAAAGAAAATATTGATGCACAATCCGTAAGGTTCCGTGACACACCGGAAATCAAATGGAAGCATCGTTGCACGATTAGTGAGGTTCCGTAACATTCCATAAGTCAAAAAAGGGGATGATTATGTAATCCACAAGGTTCCGTAACATTACGGAAAGAAAACAAGTATCTTTACAAAATTCGTAAGTTTTCGTAACTTTAGGAAAAAAGAATCACCAAAAAAAAGGCAGGGGGTGTACTTAGTAAAAATGGGGGTGCAAATAGCAACCAGGCCCACTTGGGCCCTCCAGAAGATTCCTCCAGAAGGATGTTGCTTCTGGAGGAAGCAACCCTGCTCGCCTGGGCGAGCTGGGCGACACGCAGCTCCCCTATTTTGCTATAAATAGGGGAGGAAGTGAGAAGGAAAAGGGTTCAGCCCCTTAGACACTTCTCTCTCTTTCGAATTTGCTTGGAAAAATTGTTTCCGTGAAGAAAATCTAAGCCGAGGCGCTTCCGAAACGTTTCCGTAACGTTTCCGTGAGGAATTTCGTGAAGGTTTCGACCGTTCTTCGACGTTCTTCATTCGTTCTTCATCGTTCTTCGATCTTCAACGGGTAAGTACCTCGAACCAAGCTTTTCGATTCATTCTATGTACCCATGGTGGTCCACATTGTGTTTCGTGTATTTTTATTCTCGTTTCATTTACTTTTTATATCCCCTTTTGACGTGCTTAAGCCATTTTATTTAAGTCATTTCTCGCTTAACCTAAAAATAAAATAAATTTCCACCGATCGTTTGAATTGTATTATCCGTTAACTTCGGTTAAAATGAATTCCGACCGTTCGGTCGTGCCGTAACCACGTTGGAAATCAAAAAAAGAGGTAAAATAATAATATAATAAAAAAAAACGTCTTTTAGTAAAATAAAGCAGAAAATCAATCAGACGTTTTCTCTTTGGGATTTCTCATTCTTAATTGAATTGACTAATAACTAAAGTGAAACTAAGGCTAAAATCAACTCGCCTAGTCAAGCTCGTCCATAAAAATAGGTTTTTGAAGTTTATCATTTTCATGGTTCAATGCCTTAAAATGATCACCTTTTAAGTAAAAAAGAATCACTTGATAAAAAAGAACTACGTAGGTCTGATTTCCTCATCGCAATTGAGGAATACGTAGGAGCAAAGGGAAACACCCTTGTCGACCACAAAAAGAGAAAAATATAAAAAGGGTATAAAGGATATAAGGACATAAAAGGGAACATAAAAAATCAAAGTCATGTTTGCACATTCGATTAAAGGCTGCCGTCCCTTGGGACGGACGTGTGGGGTGCTAATACCTTCCCCGTGCGTAAATACAACTCCCGAACCTTTCACTTAAAAGTTCGTAGATCGCGTCTTTTCCGGTTTTTCCGACGTTTTCCTCAAATAAACGTTGGTGGGGACTCCGCGCGTATTCCTTTCGTGGAACACGCATCCCGCGAGTCACGCGTCGCCCTCCCGCCGAAGGGTAGGTTGCGACAGTTAGCGACTCCACTGGGGACTATTTTTTAGAGAGTTAGGCCATTTGATCTTGTGCAAATGCTTTACCGTGACTTACTCCTTTGTTGGTTTCCCTTCATTATGTTCTTGTGTATATAAACTCTTTGTTGCTTTTAGTGCATTTTAAAATGTATGCATGAAGTAAATATTTATTCATTTGATGCACACAAACACCAACACTATTTGCACACACTGTGATTGAAAAAGGGTCCTACACCCGGGTTCATGGGAACATAAGGAGTGGAGGTGAATCTGTGATCATGCTAGGTCTCCGACTTGCTTGATTACAGTGAACCCTCATCTAGAGCTTTTCTCTTTGAAAACTTATTGTTGCTAGTAGTCCCTACTGCTGCAATATGTTCTTCGAAGAGAATGATACCTCTAGGAACTATCAAAAGAGATATGACTACCTTGGGGGTTATCACTAAATGCCTAGTTAGTTCTCTCCCTTATAGGTCCTTTAAATAGGGGCACGGAGCAAACACACTGCGTTCCATTTTTCACACTGCCATGCATAAATAGTCATATACCCTTTTGCTTATGTTCAGTGAATATTGTCATACTATGTACATTCCCGTATTGCGTCTTTTGCATATGCATCGCATACGGGTTCTGTCTTGATCCCCTCTATAGACAAATCAACCAAGGGTCTGGGTCACCATCTTAAATACATACGTTGGGGCACTTTGCTACCCCTAGACGTTGTGTCTAAGAAGGAGACAGTTCCCCGGGTTCCCGCATTCCTAAGATACATCTGTGTCATATGCATTCCTTCATGCATTCATCCATTCCACCTATGAGATGTCGGAGTTTTGATTTGCACCAGCTTTTTGTCTCACTTTAGTAAGCATGGGGACAAATCAAACCAGCAAGAGGTTTTACCAAGTCAAGGTTAAAGGCCTAGATACCACCAGCATCAAGGAATTAGGGCGGTTGATGGAACCTCTCCAAATGCAAGCTTTCCGCAGGATTTACGGAAAGATCTTAGAGTTGACCGTAGCAGAGATATCCATAGAAGCCATTGCATCACTCACCCAATACTACGACCAGCCTTTGAGATGCTTCACGTTCGGAGACTTCCAATTAGTACCAACCATTGAAGAATTTGAGGAAATTCTAGGATGTCCTCTCGGGGGAAGAAAACCATATCTTTCCTCCGGGTGTCTCCCCTCTTTGAGCAGAATTGCAACTGTGGTCAAGGATTCAGCAAGAGGTTTGGACCGCATAAAACAGACTCGGAACGGCATAGCAGGCCTACCATGGAGGTACCTAGAAGACAAGGCGAGGGGTATGGCCAATCAAGGAGATTGGGTCCCGTTTATGGATGTGTTAGCTTTGCTAATTTTTGGGGTCGTCCTCTTTCCAAACGTGGATGGTTTGGTGGACCTAGCAGCAATCGACGCTTTCCTTGCATACCACCATAGCAAGGAAAGTCCGGTGGTAGCTGTTCTGGCAGATTTAATTGACACATTTGACCGAAGGTGCGAAAAGAGTAGCGCACAGATCATCTGTTGCTTGCCCGCCCTCTGTGTTTGGTTGGTTTCGCACTTGTTCCAGCAAGACACAAGGCATCCATGTCCGCTCCTGAGCCATCGCTCGTGTACTGAAAAGAGGAGAATAGATTGGGACCAGCTTTTGGCCGGGATAGGAGGTAGAACAATCAATTGGTTCCCCCGATGGAAGGAAGGAAAGGAAGGAGTCCTTTTCTCATGTGGAGGATACCCAAACATTCCGCTGATAGGAACGAGGGGTTGTATTAACTACAATCCCGCGCTCGCTATAAGACAACTAGGGTACCCCATGAGGGGAGCACCGACGGAAGAAAGCATGTCTCCTTTCCTTGTGAGGGATTTCGGCGCACAAAATTTCAAGGCTATACAAAGAATCCATAAGGCATGGGAAACCCCGTTAAGGAAAGATCAAGAACTTAGGGGCATTCGTAATGGCATCATTGGTGGGTACCATGAATGGTTGAAAGCTCATATACGAGGTTTAGATTGGCTCGCCAAGTTAAAAGTCGTCAGCGAAGAGAGTTTTGAAGCACCGAAAGAGGACGAAGAAGTCCAAGCTCTCAAAAGCGAGTTAGGAAAGGCGAAACTTGCCAAGGAGAAGTTCAAGTTGGCCGCTACACACATCCGGAAGGAGTGTGCCGGATTACGGGAAGAGAATGCAACTACCGCAAGAGCCCTTGAACAAGAGACCAAGAGGGCTCGCAAGGAAGAGTATGGCTGGAATAAATTTCGTGGAGCTCTGTGGGGTAGCAACAATGAACTCAAGCTGCGAAGGGAAGAGAGGGACCAGTCGCGAGCACATAGCATGGTTTTGAAAGAGGAGTTAGTTGCCTGTTCAAGGTCCAAAAGAAGCTTGTCTCAGCATTTATGCGAGACGGAGACCAACATGCTAGCTATCATCGCCAAGTACCAAGAAGAGTTAGGTCTAGCCACGGCCCACGAGCATAGGATCGCGGACGAGTATGCCCAAGTATACGCGGAAAAAGAGGCTAGAAGAAGGGTGATCGACTCTTTACACCAAGAGGCAACCATGTGGATGGATCGGTTTGCTCTTACCTTGAACGGGAGTCAAGAACTTCCCCGCTTGTTAGCCAAGGCCAAGGCGATGGCGGACACTTACTCCGCCCCTGAAGAAATTCATGGGCTTCTCGGCTATTGTCAGCATATTGTAGACTTAATGGCCCACATAATTAGAAATCGCTAGGAAACTTGTATGGTCTCTCAGACCTTGACTAGATACAACTTTTTGAAATAAAATGAGTTGGTCCCATGTTTCTACTCCAAAAAGCTTGTGCGAATCAAATCACTCCCGCATTTTATCTCTAGCATGCATTCTTTTTTTCTTTACCCACTCCTCACGTTTGGTTTTTTAGGGAAAAACACCATAACTAAACGCGCCACAAGGCATCCCTATCGCACCAGATCCAAATCTAGAACGATGGGTGATCAAGAGGAGACACAGGAACAGATGAAAGCCGACATGTCGGCTCTGAAAGAACAGATGGCCTCCATGATGGAGGCCATGTTAGGAATGAGGTAGCTCATGGAGAAGAACGCGGCCACCGCTGCCGCTGTCAGTTCGGCTGCCGAAGCAGACCCAACTCTCTTGGCAACTGCGCACCATCCTCCATCAAACATAGTAGGACGGGGAAGGGACACACTGGGGCACGATGGCAGCCCTCACCTGGGATACAACCGAGCGGCTTACCCTTATGGATTGCCGCCTAACTATTCACCACCCGTCTTGCAAGACGATGCGGGCCATATTGCTTCTCCCGTCCTTGAAAGAGAGCCTCCTCACCAGCCCGAAGAGGTCCACAAAGACCCTCAAGACTATGCTCGAAGGGATGTCGAGTTCTATCCCCCGATCCCCGAAGGGCCGGCACCCAGCACGTTGCCTCAACCCGACATCACGACACAACCAATAGTTTTGTCCACGGAAGGACCGCCCCCGGCAACCGAAGAAAAGAGGAAGCTTGATCTCCTCGAGGAAAGATTGAGAGCCGTGGAAGGATTTGGGGACTATCCGTTCGCAGACATGAAGGATCTTTGCTTAGTACCCGATGTTGTTATTCCCCCGAAGTTCAAAGTGCCGGACTTCGACAAATATAAAGGGACGACTTGTCCCAAAAACCATCTCAAGATGTACTGTCGCAAGATGGGCGCACACTCTAGGGATGAAAAGCTATTAATACACTTTTTTCAAGATAGCTTGGCCGGAGCCGTGGTAGTCTAGTACACTAATTTGGAAGCTTCCCGTATCCGTACTTGGAAGGATCTGATTACTGCCTTCCTAAGGCAATACCAGTATAATTCCGATATGGCTCCCGATCGCACTCAGCTGCAGAATATCTTCAAGAAAGAGGGGGAAACTTTTAAAGAATACGCACAGCGATGGAGGGACCTGGTAGCACAAGTAGCTCCTCCCATGGTTGAGAGAGAGATGATCACCATGATGGTAGACACTTTGCCAGTGTTCTACTATGAGAAGCTAGTAGGTTACATGCCGTCCAGCTTCGCGGACCTAGTGTTCGCCGGGGAAAGAATCGAGGTAGGGTTGAAAAGAGGAAAGTTCGATTACGTTTCCTCCACGAGTGCGAATGCCAAAAGAATCGGGGCAACGGGGGCAAAAAGGAAGGAAGGAGATGCCCATGCCGTCTCTTCAACACCCGCGTGGGTCAAACCCCCGCAGACACCTCATGGTACCCATCAGTACGCGCAACATCACCCGAGCTTCTCGACTCATACCGGGAACGCCTCTAGTTCAGCACCTGTGCAGCCTAAGGCACCCACCCAGAGGGAAGCTCCCCAAGTGCCAACTCCGAACACAACTCGCCCGGCCAGTAATTCCAACACAACAAGGAACTTCCCTCCGAGGCCATTTCAAGAATTCACCCCACTCCCAATGACGTACGAAGACCTCTTGCCGTCCCTCATCGCCAACCATTTGGTCGTGGTAACTCCCGGAAAGGTCCTCTAACCCCCTTTCCCAAAGTGGTATGACCCTAACGCAACTTGCAAGTACCATGGGGGTGTCCCGGGGCATTCCGTTGAAAAATGCTTGGCCCTTAAATACAAGGTCCAACATTTAATAGATGCTGGATGGCTGACTTTCCAAGAGGATCGGCCCAATGTGAGAACCAACTCGCTCGCCAATCATGGAGGGGGAGCGGTTAACGCGGTTGAGTCCGATAGGCCGTGCAGGTCTAAACCTTTAAGGGATGTGGCAACCCCTAGGAGGTTTATCTTTGAGGCCCTACAAAAGGGAGGTGTGATTCCTCATAGTGGGCGTAAGGAGGATTCCTGTTTACTGCATTCCGGCGAGCTGCATGACATGGAAACATGTTTGGGAGTAGAGGAATTGTTACAGCAAATGATAGATCAAGGTCGACCAGAAGTTGGCAGTGAAGGAAGGGAAGAGCAGCATATATGCATGCAGTCCGCGGATGGGAGCGGTGTTGCGAGGCCCAAACCCTTGGTGATATACTTCACCAAGGGCACAGCTTCGCAAAAGCCCGGACACCCCTTAGCAGCTAGACCTGTTCCTTTCCCATACCAAAATAGCCACGCAGTACCATGGAGATATACACCTCCGAGGGAGAAGGAAGAAGAAGCCACCGACGTCAGCTCGTTGTCAGCTAAAGTAACAAATATCACGGGACTGAGTGGTGTGACCCGTAGCGATCGTGTGTTTGCGCCTCCAGACCTACCAGTCCAACCCGCGGACGTCAAGGGAAAAGGAAAAGTGGTGGAGGAACAAGATGGCGAAGCACCCCACGCTTCGAATAAAGATATTCCGGCAAAAGGCCTTCCGGAGAAAAAGGATGGTAAAAAGGAGGTGTCGCTAGAGGAAGCCAACGAGTTCCTCCGTATAATTCAGCAGAGCGAATTCAAGGTTATCGAACAGCTCAACAAAACCCCGGCCAGGGTCTCGCTGTTGGAGTTACTCATGAGCTCCGAGCCTCATCGGGCTCTGCTAGTAAAAGTTTTGAACGAGGCCCATGTGGCCCAAGACATCTCGGTAGAAGGTTTCGGAGGGCTGGTCAATAATATCACTGCCAACAACTATCTTGCCTTCGCCGAAGAAGAAATCCCCGCCGAAGGGAGATGGCATAATAAAGCTTTGCACGTATCAGTCAAGTGTATGGACCATGTCGTAGCCAAAGTGCTCATCGATAATGGTTCCAGTTTAAATGTGATGCCTAAGAGCACTTTGGAGAAATTACCATTCAATGCCTCCCACTTAAAGCCAAGTTCAATGGTGGTTCGTGCCTTCGACGGCACCCACCGAGAGGTTAGGGGAGAGATCGATCTCCCAGTACAGATAGGCCCTCACACCTGTCAAGTTACCTTCCAAATAATGGATATTAACCCCCCTACAACTGTCTGTTGGGGCGCCCGTGGATCCACTCAGTAGGAGTTGTTCCCTCAACACTCCACCAAAAGTTGAAATTCGTAGTGGAAGGGCATCTGGTCATCGTATCAGGCGAGGAAGACATCTGGGTGAGCTGCCCATCCTCTATGCCTTATGTGGAAGCCGCAGAGGAGTCATTAGAAACCGCTTTCCAGTCTTTTGAGGTGGTAAGCATTTCCTCCGTGGACTCCTTCTCTGGGCAAGCTTCCCTGTTCGATGCAGCAGTAATGATGGCCTGTGTTATGTTAGGAAACGGTTACGAACCCGGAATGGGTTTAGGCAAAGACAACGGCGGCATAACTAGCTTGATAAATGCCAAAGGAAATCGTGGGAAGTATGGTTTAGGCTATAAACCCACTCAGACGGATATAAAGAGAAGCATCGCGGGAAGAAAGAGCGGTGGTCAAAACTCGCGGTTGAGACAAGAAAGTGAAGGAAGCCCGCCCTGCCACATAAGTAGAAGCTTTATAAGCGCGGGCCTGGGAGACGAAGGTCAAGTGGTCGCGATATACGAAGATGATGTTCCGAGTACATTGGATTTGGTACGACCATGCCCTCCTGATTTCCAACTAGGAAATTGGCGAGTGGAGGAACGCCCGACATTTACGCAACGAGCATAATGTAAACCTTTACGGTTTTAAAAGCTCTATAGTTGGGCCTTGGCTTTAGATTTTTTCCTTTTGTTAAGGCTTTGTGTCTTTTGTTTTTGAATTTATAATACAAGGACCTTTCTTCATCTGTTCCTACGTCTCTACCCATTCTCATTCATTTGCATCTTTACTTCTTTTTCTGAAACGGCAGATCCGATGACGAGTCCCCCGAAGGTACTAATACCTGGGACCCGCTTATCAACTTCGAACAAGAAACGAATCAAACGGAAAATGAAGGGAATGAGGATGTGGGACTTCCCCCAGAATTAGAAAGGATGGTCGCCCATGAGGACCAAGAAATGGGACCTCATCAAGAAGAAACAGAACTAGTAGACTTGGGAATTGGCAGTGGAAGAAGGGAAGTAAAGATAGGCACAGGTATTACCGCACCTATCCGTGAAGAATTAATAATCCTGCTAAAAGACTACCAAGACATCTTTGCTTGGTCATACCAAGATATGCCCGGTTTGAGTTCTGACATTGTACAACACCGATTACCTCTAAATCCCGAGTGTTCCCCAGTAAAGCAGAAACTGAGAAGGATGAAGCCCGAAACATCCTTGAAGATAAAAGAAGAAGTAAAGAAGCAATTTGACGCTGGTTTTCTGGTCGTCGCTCGGTATCCGGAATGGGTTGCTAACATTGTACCGGTCCCTAAGAAAGATGGGAAAGTACGAATGCGTGTGGATTATCGGGACCTGAATCAGGCCAGTCCCAAGGACAATTTTCCTTTGCCACACATCGATATCCTCGTGGATAACACGACCAATTTCGCTTTATTTTCCTTCATGGACGGTTTCTCCGGTTACAATCAGATAAAGATGGCGCCAGAGGATATGGAAAAGACTACCTTCGTCACCCTGTGGGGGACGTTCTGTTACAAGGTGATGTCCTTTGGACTCAAGAATGCCAGGGCAACTTATCAACGGGCCATGGTAGCCTTGTTCCATGATATGATGCATCGAGAGATCGAGGTCTACGTGGACGACATAATTGCTAAATCTAAATCCGAGGAAGAACACCTTGTCAACCTGCGGAAGTTGTTCGAAAGGCTTAAGAAATATCAATTAAGGTTGAACCCCGCCAAGTGTACCTTCGGGGTCAAATCAGGGAAATTGCTTGGTTTCATCGTGAGCTAGAAAGGGATAGAGGTAGACCCCGAAAAGGTGAAGACCATCCTTGAGATGCCAGAACCTCGTACTGAGAGGCAAGTCCGAGGCTTCCTGAGACGCTTGAATTATATTGCCAGATTCATATCGCAGCTCACCGCCATTTGTGAGCCGTTGTTCAAACTCTTACGCAAAAACCAAACTGATCGCTGGAATGAGGATTGCTAAGAGGCTTTTGGAAGGATCAAGAAGTGCCTAATGAATCCTCCCGTACTTATGCCACCAGTACCTGGAAGGCCTCTCATCTTGTACATGACAATCTTAGACGAGTCAATAGGGTGTATGCTGGGGAAACATGACGAATCCGGAAAGAAAGAGCGCGCTGTTTACTACCTAAGTAAGAAGTTCACGACCTGTGAAATGAACTACTCCTTGCTTGAAAGAACGTGTTGTGCTTTAGTATGGGCATCCCATCGCCTAAGGCAGTACATGCTGAGCCATACTACCTGGTTGATATCCAAGATGGACCCGGTTAAGTACATCTTTGAAAAGCCCGCTCTCACGGGACGAATCGCCCGGTGGCAAGTCCTGCTATCCGAGTTTGATATAGTCTACGTCACCCAAAAGGCGATAAAAAGGAGTGCCTTAGCAGATTATTTGGCTCAATAGCCTCTTAACGACTATCAGCCCATGCATCCTGAATTCCCGGATGAGGACATCATGGCCTTGTTTGAGGAAAAAATGGACGAAGATCGGGACAAATGGACCGTATGGTTTGACGGAGCGTCACACATTCTAGGCCATGGCGTTGGGGCAGTATTGGTCTCTCCGGACAATCAATGTGTACCTTTCACAGCCAGGCTAGGATTCGACTGCACCAACAACATGGCCGAATATGAAGCATGTGCCCTGGCCGTCCAGGCAGCGATTGACTCCAATGTCAAACTACTCAAGGTGTACGGCGACTCAGCGTTGGTAATCCATCAGCTGAGAGGGGAATGGGAAACTAGAGATCCCAAGCTGATACCCTACAAAGCCTATATCAAGGAATTGGCTAAGACCTTTGATGAGATCTCCTTCCATCATGTTCCCCGCGAGGAAAATCAAATGGCGGATGCGCTTGCTACTTTGGCGTCTATGTTCCAGCTAACGCCGCACGGGGATCTACCCTACATTGAATTTTGGTGTCGTGGCAAACCCGCGCATTGTTGCCAAGTAGAAGAGGAACGGGACGGAAAGCCTTTGTATTTCGACATCAAGCGATATGTCGTAAGCAAAGAATACCCGCCAGAGATTGCCGACAATGATAAGAGGACATTGAGAAGGTTGGCAGCCGGTTTCTTCATAAGTGGAAGTATACTGTATAAAAGAAATCATGACATGACACTTCTGCGGTGTGTGGATGCCAGGGAGGCAAATCACATGATCAAGGAAGTCCATGAAGGCTCGTTTGGAACGCACGCCAACGGGCATGCTATGGCCAGGAAGATCCTAAGAGCAGGTTATTACTGGCTTACCATGGAAAGTGATTGTTGTGTCCATGTGAGGAAATGCCACAAATGTCAAGCGTTCGCAGATAATGTCAATGCCCCACCACATCCTCTGAATGTCATGTCCGCCCCTTGGCCTTTCTCCATGTGGGGAATAGATGTCATCGGGGCCATTGAGCCCAAGGCCTCGAATGGTCATCGCTTCATCCTTGTGGCGATAGATTATTTTACCAAGTGGGTCGAGGCGGCCTCCTATACCAATGTCACGAGGGGTGTGGTGGTCAGGTTCATTAAGAAAGAGATCATCTTCCGATATGGTTTGCCAAGGAAGATTATCACGGACAACGGCACCAATCTGAATAACAAGATGATGGGGGAAATGTGCGAGGAGTTTAAAATCCAGCATCACAATTCCACACCCTACCGGCCAAAGATGAATGGAGCCGTGGAAGCGGCCAATAAGAATATCAAAAAGATTATCCAAAAGATAACCGTGTCATACAGAGATTGGCACGAGATGCTCCCATTCGCGTTACACGGTTACCGAACTTCAGTGCGAACGTCAACTGGGGCAACGCCGTTCTCATTGGTGTATGGGATGGAGGCTGTGTTACCATTTGAGGTAAAAGTCCCGTCATTAAGGATCTTGGCAGAATCCGGATTAAAGGAATCAGAGTGGGCTCAAACGCGCTATGACCAGCTCAACCTCATTGAGGGTAAGCGCTTAACGGCCATGAGTCATGGGCGTTTGTACCAGCAAAGAATGAAGAGTGCATTCAACAAGAAAGTACGCCTGCGCAAGTTCCATGAGGGAGACCTTGTCCTAAAGAAAATGTCCCATGCTATCAAGGACAATCGAGGGAAATGGGCCCCGAACTACGAAGGGCCTTTTGTTGTGAAGAGGGCTTTTTCCGGAGGAGCCCTGGTGCTTACCAACATGGATGGCGAAGAGTTACCTTCACCCGTGAATTCTGATGTCGTCAAGCGATATTATGCTTAGAATCTGGGGCAATTAAGGATGTCGCTGCATGTTCTTTATCTTTATGCGTTTTCTAGATTTCCCCCAGGGATTTCCCGTCTGCTGTATCTCTCGTTACAATCTTTCAAAGAAATGAACGTGGATTCGAGGCTTTAGTCCTCACGTTGGTTTCAAACCTTGCGTTGATTTGTGATCACCTGAGCCCTTCCGCTCAGTTCATGGGATGCCCCAAGCGCTTAATTAAAATTGAACCTAAACCAACTTTCGCTCAAATTTGTTGCATTTGAAAACATTCATGCATACGCATACGCATGCATATTGTTGTGGTAAAACAGGGGCAGGATCATCTTGAGCTACCTTCTGGGGTGGGGACAAAACATGAACAGCAGAAACCAACCCAAGGTAAGACAACGACGCGGTCAGGATTGGCCATACCTGGTTGTTTATTACTTGCAGGTACTTAGGAACGGATGCAATTGGGGATGGGGTCACGACCGACTGATCGTCGCCCCTTCTCTGCACTAAACAAACAGAGAACATCGCTGCAAGGCGGCCCCGTATCCTTTGTATTCACAGTTTTCTTTTGCTATTTGTTTGTTTTAAAAATAAGTAATCAACGCCTAATTCTAACTTAAGTAAGTTCAAGTTAGGCAAAACGCTAACCCATAAGGAAGGAGGGGACATGGTTAATGTTCCTCTCAAAAAAAAAATGCAGGTTAGCTCGCCTGGGCGAGCCACCCCTGCACCAAAATATAAAAGTGACGAAAGGGGGGACGTTTTTGCATTCAAAAACTTCTTTTCCCCCCTTTCAAAAGCCATACCCACGGGATTTATGAGTTTGCAGCCCTAGGGTCATCATTTTTTGCATTTTTTGATTCTGTTTTGCGCTTTTATTCATCACCAACAAGTAAGTATTCAATCCCTAAGCTTTCTAGCTTTTCATTGGTGTATTTTGATCTCCTTTTGGTGCTCTAAATTGTGGGAATGTGCTCAAATATGTGGGGCAATTTTGGTTTGTTTTCTTGCTTGATTAGGTTGAATTGGGGGTTTGTATGAGATGGCCCTAGGCCTATAATGCATTTTGAAGTAATGGGGCATGCCACATTGTCCCCGTTCTCTTGCTATTGATGCCTAAACGCGCGCCCACCAAGTGTTCGGTGAAATGCCTCAATGGCATTAGCGCGTGATTTTTGTAAGGAAACAACCCATGGGGCAATTTGGTTTGCACATATTTTTTGGGACATGCATTCAGTTTCGAAAGGGCTAGAGTAATTGCCCCACATATATCCTAGGCCTAGAAACCAAAGTTTTATGCAAAAGAACACAAGAGGAGGTGCATATTGGGTAAAGCTACCCTTTTTGGCCAGCAATCAGCTATGGGCCACGCTACAATAATTTCCCTACGCCTAGATGTTTAGGAATTTTGCTCATCATAAATGTGCAGGTTTAGAATAGGTAGCAAAATACCTTTGGCAATTTACACTTTGGGTGTGGTAGCAAAATACTTGGATGTATGTACATGTAATTTTTGGTAGTCAAAATGTCTCACAAAAAATATATATATATGTGTGTAGCATGTTATGTAAAGAAAATACATTACAAAAATACCTTTTAATTTGAATGCAGTTTTAGTCAGCAAAAGGAAATATACTTGAATTTACATGCGGATTTTAGGTAGCAAAAACACTTGAATAAAGCATGAAATGTAGCACCTTATTGTGTAGATAGCCAAGATTCATCACAAGGTTTGTATATGCATAGGTATTAGAAATGCCAGAATGTGCACGTGTGCAATTTTTGGTAGCCAAGATGCTTTGAGTATGCATGTATGTAAATTTAGCCAAGGAAGTGCGTGTGATGTAGGTAGCAAATACACCTTGGAAGTACACATAGATAAATCTAGGTAACAAAGGTGCCTTGATTGCGCATGGGTGCATTTTTTTAGGTAGAAGAATGTCTTGTGCAAGTGAACGTTCGTAAAGAAGTATGTGCATAAGTTTGCTCTAAATTTACATCGATGTTTGTGTTTATTGGAGGAGGTTGTATGCCATTTTTGTTTTAAGAGTAGCATTTCTTGGTAAAACTAACTTTCCAAATGTTTGCCTTCGCAGGAAATGGCCCCGAGGAAGCTTGCCTCAAAGAGGTCCAGGAAGGATAAGGCGGCCGAAGGAACTAGTTCCGCTCCTGAGTATGACAGTCACCGCTTTAGGAGCGCTATACACCAGCAGCGCTTCGAGGCCATCAAAGGATGGTCGTTTCTCCGGGAGCGACGCGTCCAGCTCAGGGACGACGAGTATACGGATTTCCAGCAGGAGATAGGTCGCCGGCGGTGGGCATCACTAGCTACCCCCATGGCCAAGTTCGATCCAGAAATAGTCCTCGAATTTTATGCCAATGCTTGGCCAACAGAGGAGGGCGTGCGTGACATGAGGTCCTGGGTAAGGGGTCAGTGGATCCCGTTTGATGCCGATGCTATCGGCCAGCTCCTGGGATATCCGTTGGTGTTGGAAGAGGGCCAGGAGTGCGAGTATGGCCAGAGGAGGAACTGGTCTGATGGGTTCGATGAGGAGGCCATCGCCCAGTTGCTATGTATACCGGGGCAGGATTTTGCCCGGACTGCTGCCGGAAGACGGGTGCGGATCATGCGCACCAACATGACCACCCTGACTCAGATATGGATGACTTTGCTGCTCAGCAACATCCTGCCCACCGATCATAATTCCGACCTCCCCCTGCCGAAGTGTCAGCTGGTGTACGCCATCCTGACGCGGATGAGCATCCATGTGGCTCAGTTAATCGCTGATGCCATCTATATTTTTGCAGGTATGGCACCTACTAGGCACCCTTTGGACCCAGATAAGTCCAACAGGACCCTAGGATTTCCCGCACTGATCACAGGACTCTGCCAGTCGTTCGGAGTCCCCGTGGCACCTACCAAGGTGATTCGGCCGCCCATCACCTGGGCTTTTATTGAGAAGTACTGCACCCAGAGACAGGCTCAGGGGGATGCTCCACCGGCCGCGGGCGCGCCACCACCACCTCATCAGGCTGGCCCGGCTGGGTCATTCGACATGGAGCAGTATTTACGGCATTTGGTTCGCCAGCAGGCAGCCAACCACCGGGCACATGTGCAGACCCATGATTGTCTATACCAGATGAGCCTCAGCATGCAGAGCCAGGGCTTCCCTTCTTTTTCATGCCCTACTCCAGACCAGTTCAGGGCAGAGGTCGCATGGCCCGGGGATTGGCCCAAGGCCCAAGCAGGAGATGCGCCCCCAGAAGTTCCTGGCGATGGAGAGGAGGCCCACGAGGACGAGGAGATGACCAATTTGCTTGACTTCTTGGGAGGGAGTGGAGCTACATGACTGGGAGATCCCCAGATTCATGTTTTCTTTCATATTTCGTTTATCATTTTTATGTTATGTTATTGTTTTGACTTGAGAGACTAATGTTTGTTTTTGTTGTTTCGATTGTCATTTGTATAGCGCGTACATTTTTGTTTGGATTGTTGCGTTAGTGTTTATATCATCACTGTCAATGATGTTTGAAATTCTGGAACCGTGTAGAGTTCTTTGTTTAGGAACATCGTCCAAAAAAAATATATATAATAAAACAAACAAAAATCATGATAAAAATAAAAATAAAAATCAAAAAAAGGAAAAAGAAAGCAAATAAGGAAAAAGAAAGCAAGTAAGAAAAAGATGGGGAAAAGGAAAATAAGTTGTCTAGCTGAAAAACCAATGTGCTTTTGAAAAGAGATGACTTCCAACTTTTCTTTGAAAAAATTCGCTGATCATAGCTATTTTTGGAAGAAATGTGTGTGTACACCCGAAGGGTAAACGCTGTGAAATTTCCCCAGACGCCCGAAATGGACATGTATGAATGCACAAATGGATAAAAGAACATATTTTGGAAACATTGGGTTGACTAAAATAGAGGAAATGAATCCTGAGCCCTAGCATCACATGACCATAAAAATTTGACACTTGAGTGTCCGCATAGGTGCATGCATGACCAGTTTTGCATAAAGTTTCCAAATCATCATTTTTGCATTTGTGTCATGGAAATAATGTGGGGCATCCCTTTTATCCTTGAACCAAACCAAACCCTGACATGTATCATGTCTAGCCATTCTACAAGTCTTGAGCCAAAATCCTGACTCACCATAAACCTTGACCCAGGGTGAGAATGTCAATCCTTACCCTCGGAAGCAAAAAAAGAAGGAAAGGAAATTTCCAATCAAAGAAAGAAAAAAAGAGGAAAGGAAATTTCCAATCAAAAAGAAAGAAAAGAAGAGGAAAGGAAATTCCCAATCAAACAGTGGGAGAAAGAAAAAAGAAAAGAAAGAAAATTCCCAACCAAAGAATGGGAGAAAGTAAAAAAGGAAGGAAAGAAAGTTCCTGATCAAAGAAACTAGAAGAAATGTGCAGAAAGGTCTTTTTGACCAGACAATATCTGAACAATACAGAATTGTCACCAAATGAACAAGAGGAAGAAAAGGAAACCATGACCTAAAAGTGGTCTTCTCCCTTTGATTACCAACCAAAATCCTGTGCATCGGTGACTTGTTCGCCTCGCGCAAAACAAAAACAGGAAAGGAAAAGGCCAAAAACACACAAAAACCGAAAAAACCACCAAAAGAACCCATTCCCAAGGGAAGTCCTATTGATCCATGATCACGCATGTAATCTTTGATTTGATAGGAAATAATTTGCAAAGTCAAGTCATGACATATCTATGGTTCGGAATTAGGATAAAACACTTACCTGTGCGAGATTGATACACTTTGAGTGGATTTCTTCTATTTTTGTCGAACCCGGTGTTTCCTCTAAATGGTCATTTAGAAACGAAATGCTAAACATCCAAAATCTCACTTGTGGTTATGAGAAAATTTCATCAGCAGATTCTCCTTCCCCGATAGACACATTGTTTTTTGTCCGAAAAGCATATGTTGATCTGATTAGTTGGAAGTTTTATCTCTTTACTAAAGCATGTTTGCATTTTGTCATACCCTAATTTCATCTGGGGACCTTTGCTTGATGACATGCGACCTTTCTTTGGTCCTTGTGAGGTGCTTGGTACCCATCATTAGGCAATTTGTGAAATTCCAGGACATGCCGAAAAACCAAAAAAAATATTGATGCACAATCCGTAAGTTTCTGTGACACACCGGAAATCAAATGGAAGCATCGTTGCATAATTAAGTGAGGTTCCGTAACATTCCGTAAGTCAAAAAGGGGATGATTATGTAATCCGCAAGGTTCCGTAACATTACGGAAAGAAAACAAGTATCGTTACGAAATTCGTAAGTTTCCGTAACTTTACGAAAAAAGAATCACCAAAAAAAATAGAGGGGGGTGTACTTAGTAAAAATGGGGGTGCAAATAGCACCCAGGCCCACTTAGGCCCTCCAGAATATTCCTCCAGAAGGCTATTGCTTCTGGAGGAAGCAACCTGGCTCGCCTAGGCGAGCTGGGCGGCAACCACCTCCCCTATTTTGCTATAAATAGGAAAGGAAGTGAAGAAGAAAAGGGTTCAGCCCCTTTGGCACTTCTCTCTTTCGAATTTGCTTGGAAAAATTGTTTCCGTGAAGAAAATCTAAGCCGAGGCGCTTCCGAAACGTTTCTGTAACGTTTTCCGTGAGGAATTTCGCAAAGGTTTCAACCGTTCTTCGACGTTCTTCATTCGTTCTTCATCATTCTTTGATCTTCAACGGGTAAGTACCTCGAACCAAGCTTTTCGATTCATTCTATGCACCCATGGTGGTCCACATTGTGTTTCGTGCATTTTTATTCTCGTTTTGTTTACTTTTTATACCCCCAGTTGACGTGCTTAAGCCATTTTACTTAAGTCATTTCTCGCTTAACTTAAAAATAAAATCAATTTCCACCGAACGTTTGAATTGTATTATCCGTTAACTTCGGTTAAAATGAATTCCGACCGTTCGGTCGTGCCGTAACCATGTTGGAAATTAAAAAGAGGTAAAAAATAATATAATAATAAAAAAACATCTTTTAGCAAAATAAAGCGGAAAATCAATCGGACATTTTCTCTTTGGGATTTCTCATTCTTAATCGAATTGATTAATAACTAAAGTGAAACTAAGGCTAAAATCAACTCGCCTAGTCAAGCTCGTCCATAAAAAATAGGCTTTTGAAGTTCGTCATTTCAAATTCTCACTAAGTAAAATGGATAATTTTTAAGGTCCAACGCCTTAAAATGATCACCACTTAAGTAAAAAGAATCACTTGATAAGAAAGAACTACGTAGGTCTGATTTTCTCATCCCAAATTGAGGAATACGTAGGAGCAAAGGGAAACACCCTTGTCGACCACAAAAAAGGAAAAATATAAAAAGGATATAAGGACATAAAAGGGAACGTAAAAATCAAAGTCATGTTTGCACATTCGATTAAAGGCTGCCGTCCCTTGGGACGGACGTGTGGGGTGCTAATACCTTCCCCGTGCGTAAATACAACTCCCGAACCTTTCAACTTAAAAGTTCGTAGATCGCGCCTTTTCCGGTTTTTCCGACGTTTTCCTCAAATAAACGTTGGTGGCGACTCCGCGCGTATTCCTTTCGTGGAACACGCATCCCGCAAGTCACGCGTCGCCCTCCCGCCGAAGGGTAGGTTGCGACACATTTTAGTGGAGAAAACACCGATACTTTTTCAAGTCTCACAAGTTATCTAGAACTACGTAGGTCTGAGTTCCTCATTGGAGGATACGTAGGAGCAAGAGCCTCGCTTTTGTCGACCGCACCGCTTTTTGTTACCATGACCCAAGAGCTGGTAACCCGCGAAGACACCTTACAGTTATCCGCACCTCGTCATTCAGTGACCCCAAGTGTGATTGATGAGCAGAGGCCAATGTGGTCATCTGCGCCCTTTCCGGAGATGTCAGCATCTTCCAGTGGAGACTTTTTCGAGTCTCACAAGTTATCTAGAACTACGTAGGTCTGAGTTCCTCATTGGAGGATACGTAGGAGCAAGAGCCTTGCTTTTGTCGGCCGCCCCACAAGATCTGTCATACTGACCCTGAGGTCATGTGACATGCGGAGACAAAATTTGGTCATTCCGCACCCCTTTGCCATTCAGACACAGTCGTGTCCGATGGCACGCAGAGACAAATTATGGTCATTCTGCACCCTTTTGTCATCCAGAGGCGGCGGGCCCGATGACATGCGGAGACAAAATTTGGTCATTCCGCACCCCTTTGCCATTCAGACACAGTCGTGTCCGATGGCACGCAGAGACAAATTATGGTCATTCTGCTTCCTTCGTCAATCGCGGCCGACAAGCCTGTTGAGACGCGGAGATTTACATCATCTTCCGCACTTACAAGATCTGTCATACTGACTTTTGAGTCACGCTGACGGGCGTAAATACCCGAGTGGTTATCCGTATAAACATTCTTTTGCTATCTGTAAGACAGAACGCTCGATAGCAGGCAGACACTGACATCGTCTTCTGCACCTTTTGTTCCCCCGGGAACAACGAGTCATTTGCATGCGGAAATTTCATGGTCACCTGCGACTCTCGTCAACCGAGAGGAACGAAATTAGTGTCTTATCTTTACTTTCCTTTTATCTCCAATAAAAGACAAGTAAAGAGGGGCAACTGTCATATCCTAATTTCGTCCGGGGACCTTTGCTTGATGACATGCGACTTTTATTTGGTCCTTGTAAGGTGCTTGGCACCCATCATTAGGCAATTTGTGAAATTCTGGGACATGCCGGAAAACAAAAGAAAATATTGATGCACAATCCGTAAGGTTCCGTGACACACCGGAAATCAAATGGAAGCATCGTTGCACGATTAGTGAGGTTCCGTAACATTCCGTAAGTCAAAAAAAGGGATGATTATGTAATCCACAAGGTTTCGTAACATTACGGAAAGAAAACAAGTATCGTTACGAAATTCGTAAGTTTCTGTAACTTTACGAAAAAAGAATCACAAAAAAAAAGGCAGGGGTGTACTTAGTAAAAATGGGGGTGCAAATAGCAACCAGGCCCACTTGGACCCTCCAGAAGATTCCTCCAGAAGGTTGTTGCTTCTAAAGGAAGCAACCCTGCTCGCCTGGGCGAGCTGGGCGGCAAGCATCTCCCCTATTTTGCTATAAATAGGGGAGGAAGTGTGAAGGAAAAGGGTTCAGCCCCTTAGACACTTCTCTCTCTTTCGAATTTGCTTGGAAAAATTGTTTCCGTGAAGAAAATCTAAGCCGAGGCGCTTCCGAAACGTTTCTGTAACGTTTGCGTGAGGAATTTCGCGAAGGTTTCGACCGTTCTTCGACGTTCTTCATTCGTTCTTCATCGTTCTTCGATCTTCAACGGGTAAGTACCTCGAACCAAGCTTTTCGATTCTTTCTATGTACCCATGGTGGTCCACATTGTGTTTCGTGT
Source organism: Glycine max (assembly GCF_000004515.6). Taxonomy (NCBI): domain Eukaryota; kingdom Viridiplantae; phylum Streptophyta; class Magnoliopsida; order Fabales; family Fabaceae; genus Glycine; species Glycine max. The sequence continues at coordinate 28,441,793 of NC_038243.2, forward strand.
ATTTTTATTCTCGTTTCATTTACTTTTTATACCCCCTTTTGATGTGCTTAAGCCATTTTATTTAAGGCATTTCTCACTTAACCTAAAAATAAAATAAATTTCCACCGATCGTTTGAATTGTATTATCCGTTAACTTCGGTTAAAATGAATTTCGACCGTTCGGTCGTGCCGTAACCACGTTGGAAATAAAAAAAAGAGGTAAAATAATAATATAATAAAAAAAAACGTCTTTTAGTAAAATAAAGCAGAAAATCAATCGGACGTTTTCTCTTTGGGATTTCTCATTCTTAATTGAATTGACTAATAACTAAAGTGAAACTAAGGCTAAAATCAACTCGCCTAGTCAAGCTCGTCCATAAAAATAGGTTTTTGAAGTTTATCATTTCAATTTCTTGCTAAGTAAAATGGATCATTTTCAAGGTCCAATGCCTTAAAATGATCACCTTTTAAGTAAAAAAGAATCACTTGATAAAAAAGAACTACGTAGGTCTGATTTCCTCATCGCAATTGAGAAATACGTAGGAGCAAAGGGAAACACCCTTGTCGACCACAAAAAGAGAAAAATATAAAAAGGGTATAAAGGATATAAGGACATAAAAGGGAACATGAAAAATCAAAGTCATGTTTGTACATTCGATTAAAGGCTGCCGTCCCTTGGGACGGACGTGTGGGGTGCTAATACCTTCCCCGTGCGTAAATACAACTCCCGAACCTTTCACTTAAAAGTTCGTAGATCGCGTCTTTTCCGACGTTTTCCTCAAATAAACGTTGGTGGCGACTCTGCGCGTATTCCTTTCGTGGAACACGCATCCCGCGAGTCACGCGTCGCCCTCCCGCCGAAGGGTAGGTTGCGACAAGCTTCTCTTTTTTATTTTTGTACAAGTTGGAGGGGACTTTTTGAACTTTTATTGTATGCCTTCACCTTGTTCTTCTCATAAAGCCTAATGTTAGTTGTACCATAGACTTATAAGCATAACTGGTGGATCATTGTGGATATTGAATTCAGTTTTGTTCAGTAAAAAATTTTGCAGATCCAAGTCAAGATCCAGATCTCCAAATTCATGAGTAAGTGTTATCTGAGTTGAATTGCTTGACATTAATAACGGGAGGAGTGGAGCACAATTGCATTAAGATTTTCTTGTCATATGAATAATCTAAGTTTTTGTGCTTCATGTTAATAACGGGAGGAGTGGAGATGCTGGGGAATTGGTTTTGGTTTAGGCTTCCGAGTGATTGCTTTGGATCCAAACTTTAGAAAGCTATTTGTGGAACATATTGATTCATCTTATAAGAGGACCAAGCACTAACCAATTCTTTTGGATTATGATGGCACTATGGTGCGGCCTGGGTCGATGAGTATAACACCTAATGCTGAAGCGGTTAGCATCTTGAACATCTTGTGCAGGGACACCAAGAATTGTGTTTTCATTGTAAGTGGAACGGAGAGAAAGACTTTTACTGAATGGTTTTCTTCTTGTGAAAGGATAGGAATCGTTGCAGAGCATGGTTATTTTGTGAGGTATATCCTCTTTCCTTGTGTGTCTTAGGAGCAGGAAGAGTTTGTGGTTACTGCAAATCATATTAATGGTTCTTTTTACTTGTTTATTTTATTATTTTTAAGAATGATGGAATTTGATTCTTTTTGTCCCAAATTTGATTAGATTGAGGGATCATATAGGATTTTTTTTATCATTAACAACAAAATAAACTCACTGTTTCATTTTATGTATGACAGAATGCTGAGGAAAAATACTTTTCCTTGACAGAGCTTGCTTATGTACTTAAACTGAACTTTATCTTTTTTTTTATCCAGGACAAATCGAAATGCAGAATGGGATACTTGGTGTCCAGTACCTGATTTTGAGTGGAAACAGATTGCTGAGCCGATTATGCAATTATATATGGAAACAACTGATGGTTCAAACATAGAGGCCAAAGAAAGTGCTCTAGTTTGGAATTACGAGTATGCAAACCGAGACTTTGGTTCATGCCAAGCTAAGGAGCTTTTTGATCATCTGGAAAGTGCTCTTGCCAATGAGCCTGTTTCTGTTAAAAGTAGTCCAAACATTGTAGTAGTGAAACCTCAGGTCAGTAAAAAAAAATTCCACTTTTGGTCATTTTTAGGTTACTCATATTTATAGTTGAAGAAGTTTATATTTTATATACATCTTATAGTTGTGACTTGTGTGGCCTCTTTAATCAGAAAGGATCTTTGGATTTGGACCTTCAAGGTGATTTAATTGTAGTGGTGCTCATAACTTGCCCAGAACCATGTTTTGACAATGAATTTATGTTCTATGTTTGCATAGTTGACTGCTGTTTGTTCCATAATATTTTGTTCAAAACAATTGGAATGCATTTGGGATTGTATTCCTTCTAAAGAAGTTGTGTACATCACATAAATTAATTCTAATATTTGGTCATGAAATTTGGTTGGGTTGATTATCTCCTCTTGTTGTTCAACTTTTGGTGCAGGGTGTGAGTAACGGTATTGTAGCAGAACGTCTTCTCTTAACAATGCAACAAAAGGGAGTGTTTCCAGATTTTGTTCTATGCATTGGAGATGACAGATCAGACGAGGACATGTTTGGGGTAATCATGAATGGAAAGGCAACCTTATCTCCAGTTGCTGAAGTGTTTCCATGCACTGTTGGCTAGAAACCTAGGAAGGTAAAGTGTTATTTGGAAGACACAAGTGAGATTTTGAGAATGTTGCAAGGCCTTGCCAATGCTTCTGACCACTCTACTAGAACTTCTTTGCAACCAGCTTCTCATTAAGGTTCTTTTTAATGTGTAGAGTGCACGCACATACACACAGAATTTGGCTACAATGTAGTACTATTTTTCTCTACTATACTGGGATATCTATCTTGTGTTAGATTTCGTGATCTATTTTATTTTCTGGCTGACTTGCCTTCATTTATTGATATCCCTACTATGTTGCAACTATCAATAGGTTGTTTTGAAAGTAGATGAATTACATGTCATATGAATAATCTTGATATCCCAACTATTGATAGATTTCGTGGTCGATTTTGATCTAAGACATTGTTCTAGGACTAAGTATTGTAACTGTAAAAATGGGTGCCAGGTGGAATGCCCAGGATTGTAATATATTCAAGGAGTACAGTATAGCACTTAACCAGGGAAATAGCTGGTTCAAAATTATAGAAAAATGGGAGAACAGTTCGTCTATTTTCATTGATGCATATGAAGAAAAAAGGTTAAATACAAGACCACTCAACCAAACTGTAAAATCAACTTAGATACTGCTCAACTTTACATGACTATCTAATTTTGCCATCTATGCAAATTTATGACTGTTACAAACTCATAAACTCATCAGCCTTATGCACCTTAGAAGAAAGATAGATTATTTTCTGACAGTAGCAGCTCTACAAATTAGTAAGATAGATTTTTGTTTTCTATGCACTAATTTACCCAACTAATATGAACTGATCGATTATCAATTCAGTAAAACTGCTATCTATGACTTCCATGATTCACTATATGCTATCTCATCACAAATTAACCATTTTGTCATAATATATTCCTACTTTGTAGCAGCATTATGTTGTTTCTTCATTTGTAATTTTGTTAATTTTCTATATGGCTTTGAAGGTGGAGCAAAGGTACAGGCAATACCACAACCAGATCAACATAGTCATACATATCCTCATTTGAGTAACCTGCATTTCTCTAACTAGAGTCTAGCTAAACAAATCTAAACCCTTAATTTTTTAATATTCCAGGAGTTGAGGATCCAACAAGCTTTGGTTTTTGTGTTGAGGAACCAAGGTTTGATAGATAAGACTCTCAAATCCATATTGAGGTGTTCAACATTATACATATCTGTTTATCAAATTTTGGATTGACTCTCAAATATGACCATCATTACATTGAGGTTAGTTCCGCTGTCCTAAGCATTTAGAGCCATAGTTGACTTAAATTTTGGTCTCGTTATTATTATTTTTAGTACATGGTAATGGAACAACTTTCAAATTGGTTCATTAATGCTACAATTCGGCTTTGGCTTCCAATGGTGGAGTAAATGTACTTGGAGGAGATGAAAGAGCATCAACTAAATGGTTCTGAGGAGAAATCAAGCAACAGTGTTGAAGATCCTGCTACAATGTTTTCAGGTAACAGTGGAGTTTCCCTGCAAGGTTAGATGCTGAGCAATTCACACCAACCTTTTAAGGTAAGAATGGAGTTTCCCTCACTATTGGTGTTCCTCATTCCACTTATTTGACCTTCTGCATATGAATTGTTCATCTGAATAATACAAAATTAAATGCATCACTCCTGCAATTTCTTATTTCTCTTTGTTGTTATTTGTCCTTCATTTGATACAAATAAGAGCTGATCTAAATTAAAATTATCCCACAATGGATTTCAAACGGCATATTTGGGCTTCGTATGACCTCTTCTTAGCATATTTCAATAAGTTTGATGGACAAAGTAATCAAAATAAAGTCTTCCTACCTTATAGTAACCTTTACAATCAGAGTTATGAATTACCTATGATTTGACAAGAGTTTATTGTACAAGTGCCTAATTATGCAAATTCCAGCTAATACAACCCAAAACATAATCTTTTATGCAAATTAATGATTTACCACTATGTATTTCTGAACATTAACAATAGACTAATGAGGTATAGCATCAAACACACTTGATTATCAACCTAGAATGATTATCATATTCTTTACAGCAGTTGTCCTTGTGATGTGCCATCATTTTCTTCTATCTTCTAAACCCTTTTTGCACCATTTTAATTATTGATTGGTCTTAATTGTCAATTAATTAGGCAGTTTTATTATTTGGGCTCATTTAGCTAATTTGATGTTTTTAATCTAATTTCAGGAATTAATGAAACATTGGGCTTAATCCGGATTTTGGTTGTGGACTTGAAGAGGGCAAATAAAGCAACGCTTACCTTAGTTAATTTCTAATTAGGAAATTTCGCAATTTTATTTTATGTTGTTCAGTGTTTATTTCGTTTTGGGCCAGAGTATTGTAATAGGGCCCAGTGACTTTGAGTGACTCTTTTTAAATAGCTGCCTTGGGATTCGTGCAGGGCATTCTATTATGCTATGCTATTTTCATTATTCAGAGCTTTGGTTTTAGGTTTTCACGTTTTTCTGTTCCCTTGTTACAGTTTTCGTTCTTAATGCAAATTTCCGTTTTCTACTTCTAATTACGAGTTCATTCTTGCTTCTTCTTCTACTTTCATTTACGTTTCTGTTCATTTACGTTCTTGTTCATTTACGTTTCTGCTTCATGCTTCATTTGCGTTTTCTGTTTGAATCCATGGAAGGCTAGATTTTCTGGTGTTGTTTCCTTTTGAGGACGAAGCCCAACTCTCTTTGAGGTTTCGTTTGTAATGTGGTTTCCTGGCAGTTTTCCCTTCACCAGTTATCCCAATTTCGTGAATATTAATCAGTGCACGCTTCGTGTTCGATTAATTGCCTCTGAGCCTAACTTGCGTTCATGCTTAATGGACGAAGGGCTAACTGGTGTATGTGGTGCCTAATCACGTATTGAAAACCCTAAGTTGATTTTCGCTTAGTAAATTGAAATAGGGTTGGACTAAGTGGTTGACTGTTAGGGACGAATTCTCCATAACCCAGGATAAGAGAGTGGCTTCTGAATCAGAGGAAACAACCCGTTTTTAATATTAGTAGTTTCGTATTCCATTTTATTTGTTCTGCTCTTTAATTACCAAACAACCAAACCCCCCCCATCGTTACTGTTACTGCAAGTATATTATGAACATTTGGCTTGTCACTGCTCGTTGGGAAACGACCTAGGATCACTTCCTAGTTACTGCATTTTCATGTTTATTTGATTCGGGTACGGCCTCGATCACCTTGTCAGACCAAAGAAGAGGTACCTACTTGCAAACCTCATTGTTAAAAAAAATGGCCCAACAAACCAATGAAGAGTAATGTTGTTCACATTCCTATGGCGGCAGGGACTACATCCCATTCTTTCTCTCAATACAGTAGCTAGGAACATGCTGGAATTTCACAAGTATTTATTAGCTAGGAATGCAAAGCTTGTCAATGTGATCGACTTATTAAATTTTTGAATATTTTAGGAGTTGGTTATACTGGTGTGAATGTGTCTCTCTCGGTCTCTATCTTTGTCTCTCTCTCACAACAGCAAGCTCCGACTTGTGTCCAACAACTATGGGATCTGGCCACCCAACCAGGTTGGATTTTATCCTGCTTTAATTTACCATTGAAGTAAATTACCTCATAATCTTATCTCGCAACCTACCATTTTTCGTTTTTATTTAATCATATTGTGCTTACTGCATTGTTTTTATTTGAACCATGCTGTGCTTATGTAAAAATTGTTCTAAGTTTATATTATCAATTTGTAACTTATTTTTTAAAAAATGACACCAAACACAAGTTTATATATACAATGTTATTAATTTGTTATACATAATTACTTTAAATTAATCACTCTTTTTTATCAATATGTTTAGTTTCATTAAAATAAGATCAGTAATACTTATCATAATTTATTTGTCTTTATTCATAGGTTTTACATAATATAATTATGTTTATTGTTAATTATTAATATAATTAACTTAAATTTAAAATACTTATTGATAATTATCTTTATTGATAATCATTATTTATCATTATGTTGCTTAAGTATATAAAATTAAATTAACTAAAACCATAATATATAGTACACAAATTATATGTACTTATCATAATTACTTGACAATAATAATTTTTATATTTTCAGCTTATACATAGTTTTTACTTTATTTAATATTATATAATTATGTTTATTGTTATTTATTAATGTAATTAACTTACATTTGGAATACTTATTGATAATTAATTTTATTGACAATCATTATTTATCATTATGTTGCTTAATTATATAATATTAAATTAACTAAAACCAATTTTCAGCTTATACATAGGTTTTAGTTAATTTAATATTATTTAATTAAGATTATTGTTAATTTTTAATATATTTAGGCAACATTTTAAATAGTTAATGATAATAATCTTTGTTCATGATCATTATTATTAAATAAGAATTTTTCTATATATAAATTAATAATTTTCTTTATACGGCGGTGCTTATGTTAGCACTGACATAGAAATACGCGCTATCAAAGACGGTGCTTACGCTAGTACCGTCTTTGAAAGAGCATATTTTTACATCGGCGCTGTCGTATGCACCGACTTAGAAATGAAGCTTTCTAAGATGGTGCTTACTCCAACACTGTCTTTGAAATCGCTGCTTTCAACGTCGGTGTTGGTGTAAGCACCGACTTAGAAAGCTTTCTTTCTATGTCCGTGATTATGTCAGGAACGTCTTTGAAATCGAACTTTCAAAAACGTTGCTGATGTAAGCACCGTCATAGAAAGTTTCAATTTCTAAGTCGATGATGACGCCAGCACCGATGTAGAAACCACATCTTTCTACGTCTGTGTTGGCATAAGCATCAATCTAGAAATTCACTGTTTCTAAGACGGTGTTATGTTGATCATCGTCGATAGTTTCAAGGTCTACAACGACGTCATCTTCAAAGACAGACCCCCACCGTCTTTGAAAGCGGTTTTCGACCGATGTAAAAAGGCTTTTTTTGAGTAGTGAACATTGCGGCGAGCTCAACCTCCTTCAGGGCCTACTCCTTCATGACATAGAAATGCATAATTATTTCCATCATTGACTTTCTTCCAATTTCTAAATCTCATATTAGCAAAGTATGTCTTCCATCATTTTGATCACCATATTAGCAAAAGTTGTTTCTTCCAATTGGTTAAGTGTTAGCATTTGTTAGATGTTTAATTTATGGTAGGTAGTTAATGTCAAGACATATAATCATATTTCGATGTTGGTTTTGTATATTTTATGTTAATTCGGGATTGTTGCAGTAATTGTGGAGATATATGTTTAATTTATAAATGTGTGTATTTTGGTTTTATGACAAAATTAATTCTTTGTAAATGAGATTGTGTTTCGATTAAGGTCTGTTATTTGGACTTCTGTATAGTTAAGGTTGACTAATAATATATTATTTTGTGCACATAATGAAGATTTGGTTTTGTGGAATTATTTGTCTCTAAGGGAGTTGATTTGGTTAACGGTCCATTGGTAGTTGGGGTTGAGAATGAGAAAAGTCTGGATTGGGGGTTAGGTAAAATTTGAGTCCAATAGACATATTTATGAGCCAACCATGTGGACTTATTTATATTTAGGGCCCTTAAGTTTTTGAAGCCCAAATGGAGGAAGACCTTTATTAGGATCCATTTTAAACATGGTAGGGAGTCATTTTGTGACCAAATATAGTGGGGATCAAAAGTTTCAGGATTGGTATTTTTTTTTTTTGTTACTGCCATTTTATTAACCACATTATTTAAGCCTAGTAGGTAGGAAATAGGTCAAAAGCAATATACACGTGCTTTGGGTTAGACAATTATGTCAATGTGCATCAGGAATAGTACCTTTTTTGCTTGCAATGGAGAAAGATCCATGGGAATTGTTAGATGTGGATGACTCCAACTTGCAATTATATGTTAGTCCACATATAGGAAATTCATCTTCAGTAAATCCTGGTCCAACTAGTGTTGTTCAAGCAATGATGATCAACCAAAATTTTGAATAGTCAATCCCCACACAAGAATTCATAAGGCATGTTGCATAATTTTTTGACTGAGAATTTGGTAGCAATGCATAGGTTTTTGCAATGTGATTTGTTCAGTCATAAGGTTATTTTTATATGCTTAAATTTAGTTGTTTAGTTTTAATGTATAACTGAAGTTATGTTTATTTATTAATGAATATTGTTGAATTGTTATCATTTTAGATTTTGTTGATGGGGATGGTGTATCACATGTGACCCTTATAAATGTTACTAAGGAAACCGACGATAAGATACTTATAGTATGTGGGATTGTTAAGAATTGTACCCCAAATGATTTTGGTGACTTGAATATTACTTTGAAGGTACACATTGCTCATTTATTTAAGAACGGTCTTTTTGTTAGTAATGTGTTGATGAAATATTGTCTTAATTTTCAGGATACCACATGCATTATCAGGACCAAAAAATGTTATAACATAAAGAACATGGTCCACTTATAAGGGTTGGATGTGGGTTAAAACTCCAAAAGGTGTTATCCTCTTTATTTTTCGTCTAATAATGTCTCTTGTCACCTATTCGCTTCCATTTATTTTTTATGTTCACAATCTAACACACCCTATTAGTGGATTACACACAACAATAAACCATTAATAATGTCTCTATGTGTATAATGTTGCAATTTGTTTTTTTTAAAAAATAGATGTTTCCTATGCGTTGGATGCAATACCTATATTTGAAGTGTAATTCTCAAATGATCAAAGTTGAAAAAATGCGCACACATGACCTCTATTTATAGCCTAAGTGTCACACAAAAATGGAGGGAAATTTGAATTTTTATTCAAATTTCACTTGAATTTGAAATTGAATTTGTGGAGCCAAATTTTGGAGCCAAAATTTCACTAATTATGATTAGTGAATTTTAGCTATAGTTCACTCCACTAATCCAAGATCAAGTCTAAGATTCCTCACTAAGTGTGCTTAGGTGTCATGAGGCATGTAAAACATGAAGGACATGCACAAAGTGTGACTATATGATGTGGCAATGAGGTGTAGCAAGCAAATGCTCACCTCCCCCTCTAAAATTTAATTGGATTGGGCTTCTCCCAATTCAATTAAATTTATTTCCCAACACACATAAATATACACTTAATGCATGTGAAATTACAAAACTACCTCTAATACAAAAACTAGTCTAGGTGCCCTAAGATACAAGGGCTGAAAAATCCTACATTTCTAGGGTACCCTACCTACATTATGGAGTCCTAAATACAAGGCCCAAAAATAATGAAACCTTAGTCTAATATGTACAAAGATAAGTGGGCTCATACTTAGCCCATGGGTCCAAAATCTACCCTAAGGCTCATGAGAACCCTAGGATCTTCTCTTGCATCTCTGGCTCAATCTTCTTGGAGTCTTCTATCCAATGCTCTTGGGGGTAGGATTGCATCATTCTCTTCCCCTTGAAAAAGATTTGACCTCAAATCCAGAGGTTCTTGAAACTCTGAGCTTCTTCCCTCAACACTTGTAAAAAGAATAAAAACATATATATTAGTGATGTTTGGTATATTGGAGTAAGGTAAGGTCTGAAAACCCATTTCCTGGGCTTCTTCCCATGAGGGAACATGGTTCCTTTTGTAAAAGTTTGTTAAGTCATGGAAGCCTCAAATTTTCCTTATACTTGGTGGAGTGGGCCACTCGGGAATGACCTTTATTCTCTTAGGGTTCGTGGGAACCCCTTGATCACTATTTAAAAAATTAAGGAAAGTAATGCAATAAAACATACATTTTTCTATATTTTCATGTTGATTATTCCTACCAAAAAGTACAACAAACCTAAGGTGTCCTGATGAGCACCTAAGTTTGTATTGAAACTAAAAATAAGAACAAACCTACCTAATGAGTCCTTATGTATGTGAATCATGAAGATGTTGGATGCGTGGGTAATTTTGCAAAAGAGGGTTGCACCACTCAACACATTCATCATACCACCTATCATAGGGATTTTGTGCCTCATAATACCTATTTTGGGCACCAAAAAAAGCACAAGGATTTAAGCTCTTGCAAACCAAATCATCATCCAACAACTCCTTTACTTGAGGAATAACCTCAAGCCCAAGAGGTGTGACAATGCTAACAAGTGTCTTTTTACAAAGGAGAAAGTGTGGAAGTTGTCTAAGAAGGAAAGTTTCTTTAATTTTTGTTTTTGTTGAAAAATGACTTTCCTTCTTAGCTAATCTCTTGGAGGAGACACTTACCTCCTTACACTCCTCCTTAACCATTAATGGTTGTCCTTCTTCTTGAGGTAGATTTCTTCACTAGATTCTTTCCCTTTTGCTTCTTCACTTTCACTAGATGGGGCATTGAGAAGTAATGTGTCCTCTTCCAAGACATTTAAAGCACTTTATAGAACTAGTTCATGAGGGATCAGGGTTTAGCATTTTAGGAGACACCATAGAACACATGAGCATTGTTAAGTAGAGAATATCCTTATAACATCTGGCACCTAATAGGAAGACCAACACGTTGTCTACTTGTCTTTACACATCATTACTCATGTGATTTTCCTTTTTAATAGTTAGTTTACATACCTGTTCATAGTCCATACATATCTTTTCATACTAGACACCTATTCACTGAATATAGCTTTTCCAAGTAACACAAGTTCCCTGAGAGTTTGATACTTGATTCTTACCATTTTATACTACTTGCGCGATCCGGTGCACTTGCCAGACTCGACCAAGTTTTTGGCGCCATTGCCGGGGAACTTCTTTCTGTTTGGAAAGTTAGTTCAGTCCTATGTGTCTATTCTTTATTCTTTGATTAATTGTGAATATTTGCTTTCAATTCATATTTGTTTTCTTCTTGAACTAGATAACCACTATTTCTGTTAGTGTTTTATATGCATAGATCTCCCACAGACAATTTAGTTCCTTTGGACTTGGAGATTGAAGCTACGTTAAGAAGGAACAGAGCCAAGAGGAGACGAAAATTACTGCAAGACAGGACAGTAGCTTCCATTATAGAGGAAAAAGCTCATTTTTCTGATTCTACATCATCTGACTCACCATCATCAAGGGAATCCGCAACATATTTACCAGAAGTCGTTATCATGGTTGATGAACACCAGCAAAGGGTTACCCTTAAGGACTACTTAAGCAGTTCAGTACCACAATTCTTTACCAGCATCGCACGTCCGAAAGTCCAAGCTCACAACATAAACTATCCTCATTCTTTAATTCATTTAATACAGGGGAACTTATTCCAAGGATCACCAAATGAGGACCCCTATGCATATTTGGCAACATTCATTGAAATATGTAACACTGTAAAGATTGCAAGCGTGCCAGATGAAGCCATCAGACTCTGCCTATTTTCATTTTCCTTGGCAGGAGAAGCCAAGAGGTGGCTCCATTCATTTAAGGGTAACAGTCTGAAGACCTGGGAAGAAGTTGTTGAGAAATTTCTGAAGAAATACTTCCCCGAGTCAAAGACTGCAGAAGGGAAAACTGCAATTTCATCATTTCATCAGTTTCTTTATGAATCCCTAAGGGAAGCATTGGAGAGGTTTAGAGGTTTCTTAAGAAAGACCCCCACCCATGGACTCTCTAAGCCAACGTAGCTTAACATATTCATAGATGAGCTGAGGCTGGAAAATAAAACTGAAAACCCTTGAAGAAGCAACGGAGTTGATTGAAAACATGTTTGCCTGTGATCACGCCATTCTACGTGATAGAGTGCATCAACCCTCTAAGAAGAGTTTACTAGAGTTATCATCACAAGACGCTGTGTTGGCACAAAATAGGTTGCTTTGTAGGAAACTTGAGATCTTGACAGAAACCCTGAGTAAGTTTCCAACTAACTTGTCTAATGGTCAACCTCTACAGCCTTCTATTTTGTAGGTTACAGGTTGTACCATATGTGGTGGTACTCATGAATCCGGTCTTTGCATTCCTTTGGAAGAGCAAACGCAAGAGGTTAGCTACACAGGGAATCAACAAAGGCAGGGATACAATCAAGGTGGATTCTCAGGTTTCTAGCAGGGTCCATACAACCAACAAGGACAGTGGAGATCACACCCTGGTAATCAATTAAAAAAAGACCAGGGTGGACCTTCCAACAGGCCGCCTCAACAAGGGCCTAACATTTTTTAGAAGACAACCAAGCTGGAGGAGACTTTGACTCAATTCATGCAAGTGACCATGTCAAATCACAAAAGCACTGAGTCAGCATTGAAGAACCTTGAGATCCAAGTGGGCCAACTAGACAAACAATTAGCTGAAAAGTCATCCAATAGCTTCAAGGCAAACACAGAAAAGAATCTCAAAGAGGAATGTAATGCTGTGATGACAAGAAACAAGAAGCGTTTGGTAGTTGAGGATAAGGATAGGGTGGTGTCGCATCCTACCCTTCGGCGGGAGGGCGACGCGTGACTCGCGGGATGCGTGTTCCACGAAAGGAATACGCGCGGAGTCGCCACCAACGTTTATTTGAGGAAAACGTCGGAAAAACCGGAAAAGACGCGATCTACGAACTTTTAAGTGAAAGGTTCGGGAGTTGTATTTACGCACGAGGAAGGCATTAGCACCCCACACGTCCGTCACAAGGGACGACAGCCTTTAATCGAATGTGCAAACATGACTTTGATTTGTATGTTCCCTTTTTATGTCCTTATATCTTTTATACCCTTTTTATATTTTTCTCTTTTTGTGGTCGACAAGGGTGTTTCCCTTTGCTCCTACGTATTCCTCAATTGCGATGGGCAAATCAGACCTACGTAGTTCTTTTTTATCAAGTGATTATTTTTTACTTAAAAGGAGATCATTTTAAGGCGTTGGACCTTGAAAATGATCCATTTTACTTAGTAAGAAATTGAAATGATAAACTTCAAAAACCTATTTTTATGGACGAGCTTGACTAGGCGAGTTGATTTTAGCCTTAGTTTCACTTTAGTTATTAGTCAATTAAATTAAGAATGAGAAATCCCAAAGAGAAAACGTCCGATTGATTTTCCGCTTTATTTTACTAAAAGACGTTTTTTGATTATTATATTATTATTTTACCTCTTTTTTGATTTCCAACGTGGTTACGGCACGACCGAACGGTCGGAATTCATTTTAACCGAAGTTAACGGATAATACAATTCAAACGATCGGTGGAAATTTATTTTATTTTTAGGTTAAGCGAGAAATGACTTAAATAAAATGGCTTAAGCACGTCAAAGGGGGGTATAAAAAGTAAATGAAACGAGAATAAAAATACACGAAACACAATGTGGACCACCACGGGTACATAGAATGAATCGAAAAGCTTGGTTCGAGGTACTTACCCGTTGAAGATCGAAGAACGATGAAGAACAAATGAAGAACGTCGAAGAACGGTCGAAACCTTCGCGAAATTCCTCACGGAAACGTTACGGAAACATTTCGGAAGAGCCTCGGCTTGGATTTTCTTCACGGAAACAATTTTTCTAAGCAAATTCGAAAGAGAGAGAAGTGCCTAAGGGGCTGAACCCTTTTTCACTTCACTTCTCCCCCTATTTATAGAAAATTGGGGGAGAAGCTTGCCACCCAGCTCGCCCAGGCGAGCAGGGTTGCTTCCTCCAGAAGCAACAGCCTTCTAGAGGAATCTTCTGGAGGGCCCAAGTGGGCCTGGTTGCTATTTGCACCCCCATTTTTGCTAAGTACACCCCCTGCCTTTTTTTGGTGATTCTTTTTTCGTAAAGTTACGGAAACTTACGAATTTCGTAACGATACTTGTTTTCTTTCCGTAATGTTACGGAACCTTGCGGATTACATAATCATCCCCTTTTTGACTTACGGAATGTTACGGAACCTCACTAATTGTGCAACGATGCTTCCATTTGATTTCCGGTGTGTCACGGAACCTTACGGATTGTGCATCAATATTTTGTTTTGCTTTCCGGCATGTCCCAGAATCTCACAAATTGCCTAATGATGGGTGCCAAGCACCTCACAAGGACCAAACAAAAGTCGCATGTCATCAAGCAAAGGTCCCCGGACGAAATTATGGTATGACAGTTGCCCCTCTTTACTTGTCTTTTATTGGAGATAAAAGGAAAGTAAAGATAAGACACTAATTTTGTTCCTCTCGGTTGACGAGAGTTGCGGGTGACCATAAAATTTTCGCATGCAAATGACTTGTTGTTCCCGGGGGAACAAAAGGTGCAGAAGACGATGTCAGTCTCTGCGTGTCAACGGGCTTGTCGGCCGCGATTGACGAAGGGTGCAGAATGACCATAATTTGTCTCTGCGTGCCATCGGACACGACTGTGTCTGAATGGCAAAAGGTGTGCGGAATGACAAAATTTTGTCTCCGCATGTCATCGGGCCCGCCGCCTCTGGATGACAAAAGGGTGCAGAATGACCATAATTTGTCTCTGCGTACCATCGGACACGACTGTGTCTGAATGGCAAAAGGTGTGCGGAATGACCATAATTTGTCTCCGCATGTCATCGGGCCCGCCGCCTCTGGATGACAAAAGGGTGCAGAATGACCATAATTTGTCTCTGCGTGCCATCGGACATGACTGTGTCTGAATGGAAAAAGGTGTGCCGAATGACCATAATTTGTCTCCGCATGTCATCGGGCCCGCCGCCTCTGGATGACAAAAGGGTGCAGAATGACCATAATTTGTCTCTGCGTGCCATCAGACACGACTGTGTCTGAATGGCAAAAGGTGTGCGGAATGACCATAATTTGTCTCCGCATGTCACATGACCTCAGGGCCAGTATGACAGAGATTGTGGGGCGGCCGAAAAAAGCAAGGCTCTTGCTCCTACGTATCCTCCAATGAGGAACTCAGACCTACGTAGTTCAAGATAACTTGTGAGACTTGAAAAAGTCTCCACCGGAAGATGCTGACATCTCCGGAAAGGGCGCAGATGATCACATTGGCCTCTGCTCGTCAATCACACTTGGGGTCACTGAATGACGAGGTGCGGATAACCGTAAGGTGTCTCCGCGGGCTACCAGCTCTTGGGTCAGGGTAACAAAAAGCAGTGTGGTCGACAAAAGCAAGGCTTTTGCTCCTACGCATCCTCAAATGAGGAACTCATACCTACGTAGTTCTGGATAACTTGTGAGACTTGAAAAAGTCTCGGTGTTTTCTTCACTAAAATGCAAACATGCTTTAGTAAAGAGACAAATATTCCAACTGATTAGAGCAGCATATGCTTTTTTGAGTGAAAAACAATGCGTTTACCGAGGAAGGAGAGTCTGCTGATGAAACCCCCCCATAACCATAAATGAGATTTTGGATGTTAGCATTTCGTTTCTAAATGACCATTTAGAGGAAACACCGGGTACGATAAAAATAGAAGAAAATCACTCAAAGTGTATCAATCTCGCACAGGTAAGTGTTTCATCCTAATTCCGAACCATAGATATGTCATGACTTGACCTTGCAAATTATTTCCTATCAAATCAAAAATTACATGCGTGATCATGGATCAATAGGGATTCCCTTGGGAATGGGTTCTTTTGGTGATTTTTTTTGGCTTTTGTGTGTTTTTGGCCTTTTCCTTTTCTGTTTCTGTTTTGCGCGAGGCGAACAAGTCACCGACGCACAGGATTTTGGTTGGTAATCAAAGGGAGAAGACCACTTTCAGGTCGTGGTTTCCTTTCCCTTTTTTTGTTCATTTGGTGACAATTCTATATTTGTACAGATATTGTCCGGCCCAAAGACCTTTCTGCATATTTCTTCTTATTTCTTTCGATCCTTGATCAGGAGCTTTCTTTCCTTCCTTTTACTTTCTCCCACTCTTTGGTTGGGAATTTTCTTTCTTTTCTTTTCGCTTTCTCCCACTCTTTGATTGGGAATTTCCTTTCCTCTCTTTTTTCCTTTGATTGGAAATTTTCCTTCTCTCTCTTTTTTTTGCTTTCTCTTTGATTGGAAATTTTCCTTCTCTTTTTTTTCTTTGATTGGAGATTTTCCTTTTCTTCTTCCATTTTTTTTGGCTTCCGAGGGTAAGGATTGACATTCTCACCCTGGGTCAAGGTTTATTGCGAGTCAGGATTTTGGCTCAAGACTTGTAGAATGGCTAGACATGATATATGTCAGGGTTTGGTTTGGTTCAAGGATAAAAGGGATGCCCCCACATTATTTCCATGACACAAATGCAAAAATGATGATTTGGAAACTTTATGCAAAACTGGTCATGCATGCACCTATGCGGACACTCAAGTGTCAAATTTTTATGGTAATGTGATGCTAGGGCTCAGGATTCATTTCCTCTATTTTAAATCAACCCAATGTTTCCAAAATATGTTCTTTTATCCATTTGTGCATTCATCCGAGTCTATTTCGGGCGTCCGGGGAAATTTCACAGCGTTCACCCTTCGGGTGTACACACATTTTTTCCAAAACCAGCTATAATTGGCGAATTTCCCAAAGAAGAGTTGGAAGTCATCTCTTTTCAAAAGCATGTCGGTTTTTCAGCTAAACAACTTATTTTTTCTTTTCTTTTTCCTCTCTTTTTCTTACTTGCTCTCTTTTTCATTATATTTTTTTATTTCTATTTTTATCATGATTTTTGTTTGTTTTATTATTATTTTTTTTGGACGATGTTCCTAAACGAAGAACTCTACACGGTTCCAGAATTTCAAACATCATTGATAGTAATGATATAAACACTAACGCAACAATCCAAACAAAAATGTATGCGCTGTACTAATGACAATCGAAAACAACAAAAACAAACATTAGTCTCTCAAGTCAAAAAATAACATAACATAAAAATGATAAACGAAATATGAAAGAAAACATGAATCTGGGGATCTCCCAATCATGTAGCTCCACTCCCTCCCAAGAAGTCAAGCAAATCGGCCATCTCCTCGTCCTCGTGGGCCTTCTCTCCATCGCCAGGAGCTTCTGGGGGCGCCTCTCCTGCTTGGGCCTCGGGCCAATCCCCGGGCCATGCGACCTCTGCCCTGAACTGGTCTGGAGTAGGGCATGAAAAAGAAGCGAAGCCCTGGCTCTGCATGCTGAGGCTCAGCTGGTACAGACAATCATGGGTCTGTACATGTGCCCGGTGGTTGGCCGCCTGCTGGCGAACCAAATGCCGTAAATGCTGCTCCATGTCAAATGACCCAGCCGGGCCAGCCTGATGAGGTGGTGGTGGCGCGCCTGCGGCCTGTGGAGCATCCCCCTGAGCCTGTCTCTGGGTGCAGTACTTCTCAATAAAAGCCCGGGTGATGGGCGGCCGAATCACCTTGGTAGGTGCCACGGGGACTCCGAACGACTGGCAAAGTCCTGTGATCAGCGCGGGAAATCCCAGGGCCCTGTTGGACTTATCTGGATCCAAAGGGTGCCTGGTAGGCGCCATACCTACAAAAATATAGATGGCATCAGCGATTAACTGAGCCACATGGATGCTCATCCGCGTCAGGATGGCGTACACCAGCTGACACTTCGGCAAGGGGAGGTCGGAATTATGGTCGGTGGGCAGGATGCTGCTGAGCAGCAAAGTCATCCATATATGAGTCAGGGTGGTCATGTTGGTGCGCATAATTCGCACTCGCCTCCCTGCAGCAGTCCGGGAAAAATCCTGCCCCGGTATACATAGCAACTGGGCGATGGCCTCCTCATCAAACCCATCAGACCGGTTCCTCCTCTGGCCATACTCGCACTCTTGGCCCTCTTCCAGCACCAACGGATATCCCAGGAGCTGGCTGATAACATCTGCATCAAACGGGATCCACTGACCCCTCACCCAGGACATCATGTCACGCACGCCCTCCTCTATTGGCCAAGCATTGGAATAAAACTCAAGGACTACTTCTGGATCGAACTTGGCCATGGGGGTAACCAGTGATGCCCACCGCCGGCGACCTATCTCCTCCTGGAAATCAGTATACTCGTCATCCCTGAGCTGGACGCGTCGCTCCCGGAGAAATGACCATCCCTTGATGGCCTCGAAGCGCTGCTGGTGTACAGCGCTCCTAAAGCGGTGACTGTCATACTCAGGAGCGGAACTAGTTCCTTCGGCCGCCTTGTCCTTCCTGGACCTCTTTGAGGCAAGCTTCCTCGGGGCCATTTTCTGCGAAGGCAAACATTTGGAAAGTTAGTTTTACCAAGAAATGCTACTCTTAAAACAAAAATGGTATACAACCTCCTCCAATAAACACAAATATCAATGTAAATTTAGAGCAAACTCATGCATATACTTCCTTGCGAACATTCACTCGCACAAGATATTCTTCTAACTAAGAAAAATTCACCCATGCACAATCAAGGCACCTTCGTTACCTAGATTATTTATATGTACTTCCAAGGTGTATTTGCTACCTACATCACATGCACTTCCTTGGCTAAATTTACATACATGCATACTCAAAGCATCTTGGCTACCAAAAATTGCACACGTGCACATTCTGGTATTTCTAATACCTATGCATATACAAACTTTGTGATGAATCTTGGCTATCTACACAATAAGCTGCTACATTTCATGCTTTATTCAAGTGTTTTTGCTACCTAAAGCCGCATGCAAATTCAAGTATATTTCCTTTTGCTGACTAAAATTGTATTCAAATTAAAAGGTATTTTTGTAAGGTATTTTCTTTACATAACATGCAACATATATATATATTTTTTTGTGAGACATTTTGACTACCAAAAATTACATGTACATACATCCAAGTATTTTGCTACCACACCCAAAGTGTAAATTGCCAAAGGTATTTTGCTACCTATTCTAAACCTACACATTTATGATGAGCAAAATTCCTAAACATCTAGGCGTAGGGAAATTATTGTAGCGTGGCTCATAGCTGATTGCTGGCCAAAAAGGGTAACTTTACCCAATATGCGCCCCCTCTTGTGTTCTTTTGCATAAAAACTTTGTTTCCTAGGCCTAGGATATATGTGGGGCAATTACTCTAGCCCTTTCGAAACTAAATGCATGTCCCAAAAAATAGAAAATATGTGCAAACCAAATTGCCCCATGGGTTGTTTCCCTACGAAAATCACGCGCTAATGCCATTGAGGCATTTCACCGAACACTTGGCGGGCGCGTGTTTAGGCATCAATAGCAAGAGAACGGGGACAATGTGGCATGTCCCATTGCTTCAAAATGCATTATAGGCCTAGGGCCATCTCATACAAACCCCCAATTCAACCCAATCAAGCAAGAAAACAAACCAAAATTGCCCCACATATTTGAGCACATTCCCACAATTTAGAGCACCAAAAGGAGATCAAAATACACCAATGAAAGGCTAGGAAGCTTAAGGATGGAATACTTACTTGTTGGTGATGAATAAAAGCGCAAAACGGAATCGAAGAATGCGAAAAATAGAGATCCTAGGGCTGCAAACTCGTAAATTCCGTGGGTATGGCTTTTGAAAGGGGGGAAAAGAAGTTTTTGAATGCAAAAACGTCCCCCCTTTCGTCACTTTTATATTTTGGTGCAGGGGTTGCTCGCCCAGGCGAGCTAACCTATACTTTTTTTTTTTTGAGAGGAACATTAACCATGTCCCCTCCTTCCCTATGGGTTAGTGTTTTGCCTATTTGAGCCTACTCAAGCTAGAATTAGGCGTTAATTACTAAAAACAAACAATGGTAGTAAAATACTGTGAATCCAAAGGATACTGGGATGCCTTGCGCGGCGTTCTCTGCTTGTTTAGCGCAGAGAAGGGGCAATGATCGGTCGGTTGTGACCCCATCCCCACTTGCATCCATTCCTAAGTACCTGCAAGTAATAAACAACCAGGTATGGCCAATCTTGACCGCGTCGTTGTCTTACCTTGATTGGTTTCTGCTGTTCATGTTTTGTCCCCACCCCAGAAGGTAGCTCAAGATGATCCTGCCCCTGTTTTACCACAACAATATGCATGCGTATGCGTATGCATGAATGTTTTCAAACGCAGCAAATTTTAGTGAAAGTTGGTTTAGGTTCAATTTTAATTAAGCGCTTGGGGCATCCCATGAACTGAGCGGAAGGGCTCAGGTGATCACAAATTAACGCAAGGTTTGAAACCAACGTGAGGACTAAAGCCTCGAATCCACGTTCATTTCTTTGAAAGACTGTAACGAGAGATACAGTAGACGGGGAATCCCTGGGGGAAATCCAGAAAACACATAAAGATAAAGAACATGCAGCGACATCCTTAATTGCCCCAGATTCTAAGCATAATATCACTTGACGACATCAGAATTCACGGGTGAAGGTAGCTCTTCGCCATCCATGTTGGTAAGCACCAGGGTTCCTCCGGAAAAAGCCCTCTTCACAACAAAAGGCCCTTCGTAGTTTGGGGCCCATTTCCCTCGATTGTCCTTCACAGCATGGGACATTTTCTTTAGCACAAGGTCTCCCTCATGGAACTTGTGCAAGCGTACCTTCTTGTCGAATGCACTCTTCATTCTTTGCTGGTACAAGCGCCCATGACTCATGGCCGTTAAGCGCTTACCCTCAATGAGGTTGAGCTGGTCATAGCGCGTTTGAGCCCACTCTGATTCCTTTAATCCGGATTCTGCCAAGATCCTTAATGACGGGACTTCTACCTCAAACGGTAACACAGCCTCCATCCCATATGCCAATGAGAACGGTGTTGCCCCAGTTGACATTCGCACTGAAGTTCGGTTACCGTGTAACGTGAATGGGAGCATTTCGTGCCAATCTCTGTATGACACGGTCATCTTTTGGATAATCTTTTTGATATTCTTATTGGCCGCTTCCACGGCTCCATTCATCTTTGGCCGGTAAGGTGTGGAATTGTGATGCTGGATTTTAAACTCCTCGCACATTTCCCCCATCATCTTGTTATTCAGGTTGGTGCCGTTGTTCGTGATAATCTTCCTTGGCAAACCATATCGGCAGATGATCTCTTTCTTAATGAACCTGACCACCACACCTCTCGTGACATTGGTATAGGAGGCCACCTCGACCCACTTGGTAAAATAATCTATCGCTACGAGGATGAAGCGATGACCATTCGAGGCCTTGGGCTCAATGGCCCCGATGACATCTATTCCCCACATGGAGAAAGGCCAAGGGGCGGACATGACATTCAGAGGATGTGGTGGAGCATTGACATTATCTGCGAACGCTTGACATTTGTGGCATTTCCTCACATGGACACAACAATCACTTTCCCTGGTAAGCCAGTAATAACCTGCTCTTAGGATCTTCCTGGCCATAGCATGCCCGTTGGCGTGCGTTCCAAATGAGCCCTCATGGACTTCCTTGATCATGTGATTTGCCTCCCTGGCATCCACACATCGCAAGAGTGTCATGTCGTGATTTCTCTTATACAGTATGCTTCCGCTCATGAAGAAACTGGCTGCCAACCTTCTCAATGTCCTCTTATCATTGTCGGCAATCTCTGGCGGGTATTCTTTGCTTACGACATATCGCTTGATGTCGAAATACCAAGGCTTTCCGTCCCGTTCCTCTTCTACTTGGCAACAATGCGCGGGTTTGCCACGACACCAAAATTCAATGTAGGGTAGATCCCCGTGCGGCGTTAGCTGGAACATAGACGCCAAAGTAGCAAGCGCATCCGCCATTTGATTTTCCTCGCGGGGAACATGATGGAAAGAGATCTCATCAAAGGTTTTAGCCAATTCCTTGATATAGGCTTTGTAGGGTATCAGCTTGGGATCTCTAGTTTCCCATTCCCCTCTCAGCTGATGGATTACCAACGCTGAGTCGCCGTACACCTTGAGTAGTTTGACATTGGAGTCAATCGCTGCCTGGACGGCCAGGGCACATGCTTCATATTCGGCCATGTTGTTGGTGCAATCGAATCCTAGCCTGGCTGTGAAAGGTACACATTGATTGTCCGGAGAGACCAATACTGCCCCAACGCCATGGCCTAGAATGTTTGACGCTTCGTCAAACCATACGCTACATTTGTCCCGATCTTCATCCAATTTTTCCTCAAACAAGGGCATGATGTCCTCATCCGGGAATTCAGGATGCATAGGCTGATAGTCGTTAAGAGGCTGTTGAGCCAAATAATATGCTAAGGCGCTTCCTTTTATCGCCTTTTGGGTGACGTAAACTATATCAAACTCGGATAGCAAGACTTGCCACCGGGCGATTCGTCCCGTGAGAGCTGGCTTTTCAAAGATGTACTTAATCGGGTCCATCTTGGATATCAACCAGGTAGTATGGCTCAGCATGTACTGCCATAGGCGATGGGATGCCCATACTAAAGCACAACACGTTCGTTCGAGCAAGGAGTAATTCATTTCACAGGTCGTGAACTTCTTACTTAGGTAGTAAACAACGCGCTCTTTCTTTCCGGATTCATCATGTTGCCCCAGCATACACCCCATTGACTCGTCTAAGATTGTCATGTACAAGATGAGAGGCCTTCCCGGTACTGGTGGCATAAGCACGGGAGGATTCATAAGGCATTTCTTGATCCTTCCAAAAGCCTCTTGGCAATCCTCATTCCAGCGATCAGTTTGGTTTTTGCGTAAGAGCTTGAACAACGGCTCACAAATGACGGTGAGCTGCGATATGAATCTGGCAATATAATTCAAGCGTCCCAGGAAGCCCGGACTTGCCTCTCAGTACGGGGTTCTGGCATCTCAAGGATGGCCTTCACCTTTTCGGGGTCTACCTCTATTCCTTTCTGGCTCACGATGAAACCAAGCAATTTCCCTGATTTGACCCCAAAGTTACACTTGGCGGGGTTCAACCTTAATTGATATTTCTTTAGCCTTTCGAACAACTTCCGCAGGTTGACAAGGTGTTCTTCCTCGGATTTAGATTTAGCAATTATGTCGTCCACGTAGACCTCGATCTCTTGATGCATCATATCATGGAACAAAGCTACCATGGCCCGTTGATAAGTTGCCCCGGCATTCTTGAGTCCAAAGGACATCACCTTGTAACAGAACGTCCCCCACAGGGTGACGAAGGTAGTCTTTTCCATATCCTCTGGCGCCATCTTTATCTGATTGTAACCGGAGAAACCGTCCATGAAGGAAAATAAAGCGAAATTGGCCGTGTTATCCACGAGGATATCGATGTGTGGCAAAGGAAAATTGTCCTTGGGACTGGCCCGATTCAGGTCCCGATAATCCACACACATTCGTACTTTCCCATCTTTCTTAGGGACCGGTACAATGTTGGCAACCCATTCTGGATACCGAGCGACGGCCAGAAAACCAGCGTCAAATTGCTTCTTCACTTCTTCTTTTATCTTCAAGGATGTTTCGGGCTTCATCCTTCTCAGTTTCTGCTTTACCGGGGAACACTCGGGATTTAGAGGTAATCGGTGCTGTACAATGTCAGAACTCAAACCGGGCATATCTTGGTATGACCAAGCAAAGATGTCTTGGTAGTCTCTTAGCAGGATTATTAATTCTTCACGGATAGGTGCGGTAATACCTATGCCTATCTTTACTTCCCTTTTTCCACTGCCAATTCCCAAGTCTACTAGTTCTGTTTCTTCTTGATGAGGCCCCATTTCTTGGTCCTCATGGGCGACCATCCTTTCTAATTCTGGGGGAAGTCCTACATCCTCGTTTCCTTCATCTTCCGTTTGATTCGTTTCTTGCTCGAAGTTGATAGGCGGGTCCCAGGTATTAGTACCTTCGGGGGACTCGTCATCGGATCTGCCGTTTCGGAAATAAAGAAGTAAACATGCAAATGGATGAGAATGGGTAGAGACGTAGGAACAGATGAAGAAAGATCCTTATATTATAAATTCAAAAACAAAAGACACAAAGCCTTAACAAAAGAAAAACTCTAAAGCCTAGGCCCAACTATAGAGCTTTTAAAACCGTAAAGGTTTACATTATGCTCGTTGCGTAAATGCCGGGGCGTTCCTCCACTCGCCAATTTCCCAGCTGGAAATCAGGAGGGCATGGTCGTACCAAATCCAATGTACTCGGAACATCATCTTCGTATATCGCGACCACTTGACCTTCGTCTCCCAGACCCGCGCTTATAAAGCTTCTACTTATGTGGCAGGGCGGGCTTCCTTCACTTTCTTGTCTCAACCGCGAGCTTTGACCAGCGCTCTTCCTTCCCGCGATGCTTCTCTTTATATCTGCCTGAGTGGGCTTATAGCCTAAACCATACTTCCCATGATTTCCTTTGGCATTTATCAGGCTAGTTATGCCGCCGTTGTCTTTGCCTAAACCCATTCCGGGTTCGTAACCGTTCCCCAACATAACTCGGGCCATCATTACTACTGCATCAGACAGGCAAGGCTGCCCAGAGAAGGAGTCCACGGAGGAAATGCTTACCACCTCAAAAGACTGGAAAGCGGTTTCTAATGACTCCTCTGCGGCTTCCACATAAGGCATAGAGGATGGGCAGCTCACCAAGATGTCTTCCTCGCCTGATACGATGACCAGATGCCCTTCCACTACGAATTTCAACTTTTGGTGGAGTGTAGAGGGAACAACTCCCACTGAGTGGATCCACGGACGCCCCAACAGACAGCTGTAGGGGGGGTTAATATCCATTATTTGGAAAGTAACTTGACAGGTGTGAGGGCCTATCTGTACTGGGAGATCGATCTCTCCCCTAACCTCTCGGCAGGTGTCGTCGAAGGCATGAACCACCATTGAACTCGGCTTTAAGTGGGAGGCATTGAATGGTAATTTCTCCAAAGTGCTCTTAGGCATCACGTTTAAACTGGAACCATTATCGATGAGCACTTTGGCTACGATATGGTCCATACACTTGACTGATACGTGCAAAGCTTTATTATGCCCTCTCCCCTCAGCGGGGATTTCTTCTTCGGCGAAGGCGAGATAGTTGTTGGCAGTGATATTATTGACCAGCCCTCCGAAACCTTCTACCGAGATGTCTTGGGCCACATGGGCCTCATTTAGAACTTTTACTAGCAGAGCCCGATGAGGCTCGGAGCTCATGAGTAACTCCAACAATGAGACCCTGGCCGGAGTTTTGTTGAGCTGTTCGATAACCTTGAATTCGCTCTGTTGAATTATACGGAGGAACTCACTGGCTTCCTCTAGCGGCACCTCCTTTTTCTCCGGAAGACCTTTCGCCGAAATATCTTTATTCGAAGCATGGGGTGCTTCACCATCTTGTTCCTCCACCACTTTTCCTTTCCCATTGACGTTCGCGGGTTGGACTGGTAGGTCCGGAGGCGCAAACACACGACCGCTACGGGTCACACCACTCAGTCCCGTGATATTTGTTACCTTAGCCGACAACGAGCTGACATCGGTGGCTTCTTCTTCCTTCTCCCTCGGAGGTGTATATCTCCATGGGACTGCGTGGCTATTTTGGTATGGGAAAGGAACAGGTTTAGCTGCTAAGGGGTGTCCGGGTTTTTGCGAA
Source organism: Glycine max (assembly GCF_000004515.6). Classification (NCBI taxonomy): domain Eukaryota; kingdom Viridiplantae; phylum Streptophyta; class Magnoliopsida; order Fabales; family Fabaceae; genus Glycine; species Glycine max. The sequence continues at coordinate 28,467,713 of NC_038243.2, forward strand.
GCTGTGCCCTTGGTGAAGTATATCACCAAGGGTTTGGGCTTCGCAACACTGCTCCCATCCGTGGACTGCATGCATATATGCTGCTCTTCTCTTCCTTCACCGCCAACTTCCAGTCGACCTTGATCTATCATCCGCTGTAACAATTCCTCTACTCCCAAACACGTTTCCATGTCATGCAGCTCGCCAGAATGCAGCAAACAGGAATCCTCCTTACGCCCACTATGGGGAATCACACCTCCCTTTTGTAGGGCCTCAAAGATAAACCTCCTAGGGGTTGCCACATCCTTTAAAGGTTTAGACCTGCGCGGCCTATCGGACTCAACGGCGTTAACTGCTCCCCCTCCATGATTGGCGAGCGGGTTGGTTCTCACATTGGGCCGATCCTCTTGGAAAGTCAGCCATCCAGCATCTATCAAATGTTGGACCTTGTATTTAAGGGCCAAGCATTTTTCAATGGAATGCCCCGGGACACCCCCATGGTACTTGCAAGTTGCGTTAGGGTCATACCACTTTGGGAAAGGGGGTTGGAGGACCTTTACGGGAGTTACCACGACCAAATGGTTGGCGATGAGGGACGGCAAGAGGTCTTCGTACGTCATTGGGAGTGGGGTGAATTCTTGAAATGGCCTCGGAGGGAAGTTCCTTGTTGCGTTGGAATTACCGGCCGGGCGAGTTGTGTTCGGAGTTGGAACTTGGGGAGCTTCCCTCTGGGTGGGTGCCTTAGGCTGCACAGGTGCTGAACTAGAGGCGTTCCCGGTATGAGTCGAGAAGCTCGGGTGATGTTGCGCGTACTGATGGGTACCATGAGGTGTCTGCGGGGGTTTGACCCACGCGGGTGTTGAAGAGACGGCATGGGCATCTCCTTCTTTCCTTTTTGCCCCCGTTGTCCCGATTCTTTTGGCATTCGCACTCGTGGAGGAAGCGTAATCGAACTTTCCTCTTTTCAACCCTACCTCGATTCTTTCCCCGGCGAACACTAGGTCCGCGAAGCTGGACGGCATGTAACCTACTAGCTTCTCATAGTAGAACACTGGCAGAGTGTCTACCATCATGGTGATCATCTCTCTTTCTACCATGGGAGGAGCCACTTGTGCCGCTAGGTCTCTCCACCGCTGTGCGTATTCTTTAAAGGTTTCGCCCTCTTTCTTGAACATATTCTGCAGCTGAGTGCGATCGGGAGCCATATCGGAATTATACTAGTATTGCCTTAGGAAGGCAGTAATCAGATCCTTCCAAGTACGGATACGGGAAGCTTCCAAATTAGTGTACCAAACTACCGCGGCTCCGGCCAAGCTATCTTGAAAAAAGTGTATTAATAGCTTCTCATCCTTAGAGTGTGTGCCCATCTTGCGACAGTACATCTTGAGATGGTTTTTGGGACAAGTTGTCCCTTTATACTTGTCGAAGTCCGGTACCTTGAACTTCGGGGGGCTAACAACATCGGGTACTAAGCAAAGATCCGTCATGTCTGCGAACGGATAGTCCCCAAATCCTTCCACGGCTCTCAATCTCTCCTCGAGGAGATCGAGCTTCCTCCTTTCTTCAGTTGTCGGGGGCGGTCCTTCGGTGGACAAAACTATTGATTGTGTCGTGATGTTGGGCTGAGGCAACGTGCTGGGTGCCGGCCCTTCGGGGATCGGGGGATAGAACTCGACATCCCTTCGAGCATAGTCTTGAGGGTCTTTGTGGACCTCGTCGGGCTGTTGAGGAGGCTCTCTTTCAAGGACGGGAGAAGCAATATGGCCCGCATCGTCTTGCAGGACGGGTGGTGAGTAGTTGGGCGGCAATCCATAAGGGTAAGCCGCTCGGTTGTATCCCAGATGAGGGTTGCCATCGTGCCCCAGTGTGTCCCTTCCCCGTCCTACTATGTTTGAGGGAGGATGGTGCACAGTTGCCAAGAGAGTTGGGTCTGTTTCGGCAGCCGAACTGACAGCGGCAGCGGTGGCCACGTTTTTCTCCATGAGCTGCCTTATTCCTAACATGGCCTCCATCATGGAAGCCATCTGTTCTTTCAGAGCCGACATGTTGGCTTTCATCTGTTCCTGTGTCTCCTCTTGATCACCCATCGTTCTAGATTTGGATCTGGTGCGATAGGGATGCCTTATGGCGCGTTTAGTTATGGTGTTTTTCCCTAAAAAACCAAACGTGAGGAGTGGGTAAAGAAAGAAAGAATGCATGCTAGAGATAAAATGCGGGAGTGATTTGATTCGCACAAGCTTTTTTGGAGTAGAAACATGGGACCAACTCATTTTATTTCAAAAAGTCGTATCTTGTCAAGGTCTGAGAGACCATACAAGTCTCCTAGCGATTTCTAATTATGTGGGTCATTAAGTCTATCATATGCTGACAATAGCCGAGAAGCCCATGAATTTCTTCGGGGCGGAGTAGGTGTCTGCCATCGCCTTGGCCTTGGCTAACAATCGGGGAAGTTCTTGACTCCCGTTCAAGGTAAGAGCCAACCGATCCATCCACATGGTTGCCTCTTGGTGTAAAGAGTCGATCACCCTTCCTCTAGCCTCTTTTTCCGCGTATACTTGGGCATACTCGTCCACGACCCTATGCTTGTGGGCCGTGGCTAGACCTAACTCTTCTTGGTACTTGGCGATGATAGCTAGCATGTTGGTCTCCGTCTCGCATAAACGCTGAGACAAGCTCTTTTTGGACCTTGAACAGGCAACTAACTCCTCTTTCAAGACCATGCTATGTGCTCGCGACTGGTCCCTCTCTTCCCTTCGCAGCTTGAGTTCATTGTTGCTACCCCACAGAGCTCCGCGAAATTTGTTACGGCCATACTCTTCCTTGCGAGCCCTCTTGGTCTCTTGCTCAAGGGCTCTTGCGGTAGTTGCATTCTCTTCCCGTAATCCGGCACATTCCTTCCGGATGTGTGTAGCGGCTAACTTGAACTTCTCCTTGGCAAGTTTCGCCTTTCCTAACTCGTTTTTGAGAGCTTGGACTTCTTCGTCTTCTTCCGGTGCTTCGAAACTCTCTTCGCTGACGACTTTTAACTTGGCGAGCCAATCTAAACCTCGTATATGAACTTTCAGCCATTCATGATAACCACCAATGATGCCATTACGAACGCCCCTAAGTTCTTGATCTTTCCTTAACGGGGTTTCCCATGCCTTATGGATTCTTTGTATAGCCTTGAAATTTTGCGCGCCGAAATCCCTTACAAGGAAAGGAGACATGCTTTCTTCCGTCGGTGCTCCCCTCATGGGGTACCCTAGTTGTCTTATAGCGAGCGCGGGATTGTAGTTAATACAACACCTCATTCCTATCAACGGAATGTTTGGGTACCCTCCACATGAGAAAAGGACTCCCTCCTTTCCTTCCTTCCATCGGGGGAACCAATTGATTGTTCTACCTCCTATCCCAGCCAAAAGCTGGTCCCAATCTATTCTTCTCTTTTCAGTACACGAGCGATGGCTCTGGAGCGGACATGGATGCCTCGTGTCTTGCTGGAACAGGTGTGAAACCAACCAAACACAGAGGGCGGGCAAGCAACAGATGATCCGTGCGCTACTCTTTTCGCACCTTCGGTTAAATGTGTCAAATAAATCTGCCAAGACAGCTACCACCGGACTTTCCTTGCTATGGTGGTATGCAAGGAAAGCGTCGATTGCTGCTAGGCCCACCAAACCATCTACGTTTGGAAAGAGGACGACCCCAAAAATTAGCAAAGCTAACACATCCATAAACGGGACCCAATCTCCTTGATTGGCCATACCCCTCGCCTTGTCTTCTAGGTACTTCCGTGGTAGGCCCGCTATGCCGTTTCGAGTCTGTTTTATGCGGTCCAAACCTCTTGCTGAATCCTTGACCACAGTTGCAATTCTGCTCAAAGAGGGGAGACACCCGGAGGAAAGGTATGGTTTTCTTCCCCCCGAGAGGACATCCTAGAATTTCCTCAAATTCTTCAATGGTTGGTACCAATTGGAAGTCTCCGAACGTGAAGCATCTCAAAGGCTGGTCGTAGTATTGGGTGAGTGATGCAATGGCTTCTATGGATACCTCTGCTATGGTCAACTCTAAGATCTTTCCGTAAGTCTTGCGGAAGGCTTGCATTTGGAGAGGTTCCATCAACCGCCCTAATTCCTTGATGCTGGTGGTATCTAGGCCTTTAACCTTGACTTGGTAAAACCTCTTGCCGGTTTGATTTGTTCCCATGCTTACTAAGGTGAGACAAAAAGCTGGTGCAAATCAAAACTCCGATATCTCATGGGTGGAATGGATGAATGTATGAAGGAATGCATATGACACAGATGTAATTTAAGAATGCGGGTGCCCGGGACATTGTCTCCTTCTTAGACACAACGTCTAGGGGTAGCAAAGTGCCCCAACGTATGTTTTTAAGAAGGTGACACGGACCCTCCGGTGGTTTGTTTACAGAGGGGATCAAGACGGAACCCGCTTGTGATGCACATGCGAAAGGCGCAACATAGTATGACAATATTCACTGAACATAAGCAAAAGAGTATATGATACTTATGCATGGCAGTGTGAAAAATGGCACGCAGCGTATTTGCTCCGTGCCCCTATTTAAGGGACCTATAAGGGAGAGAACTAACTAGGCATTTAGTGATAACCCCCAAGGTATTCATATCTCTCTTGATGGTTTCTAGAGGTATTATCCCCTTCGAAGAACATACAGCAGCAGTAGGGACTACTAGCAACAATATGTTTTCACAGAGGAAAACTCTAGATGAGGGTTCACTGTAATCAAGCAAGTCGGAGACCTAGCATGATCACAGATTCACCTCCACTCCTTATGTTCCTATGAACCCGGGTATAGGGCCCTTTTTCAACTCACAGTGTGTGCAAATAGTGTTGGTGTTTTTGTGCATCAAATGAATAAATATTTACCTCAAGCATACATTTTAAAACGCACCAAAAGCAACAAAGAGTTTATATACACAAGAACATAATGAAGGGAAACCAACAAAGGGGTAAGTCACGGTAAAACATTGCACAAGATTAAATGGCCTAACTCTCTAAAAACAGTCCCCAGTGGAGTCACCAACTGTCGCAACCTACCCTTCGGCGGGAGGGCGACGCGTGACTCGCGGGATGCGTGTTCCACGAAAGGAATACGCGCAGAGTCGCCACCAACATTTATTTGAGGAAAACGTCGGAAAAACCGGAAAAGACGCGATCTACGAACTTTTAAGTGAAAGGTTCGGGAGTTGTATTTACGCACGGGGAAGGTATTAGCACCCCACACGTCCGTCACAAGGGACGACAGCCTTTAATCGAATGTGCAAACATGACTTTGATTTTTATGTTCCCTTTTTATGTCCTTATATCTTTTATACCCTTTTTATATTTTTCTCTTTTTGTGGTCGACAAGGGTGTTTCCCTTTGCTCCTACGTAGTTCTTTTTTATCAAGTGATTATTTTTAACTTAAAAGGTGATCATTTTAAGGCGTTGGACCTTGAAAATGATCCATTTTACTTAGTAAGAAATTGAAATGATAAACTTCAAAAACCTATTTTTATCGACGAGCTTGACTAGGCGAGTTGATTTTAGCCTTAGTTTCACTTTAGTTATTAGTTAATTCAATTAAGAATGAGAAATCCCAAAGAGAAAACGTCCGATTGATTTTCCGCTTTATTTTACTAAAAGACATTTTTTTTATTATTATATTATTATTTTACCTCTTTTTTGATTTCCAACGTGGTTACGGCACGACCGAACGGTCGGAATTCAATTTAACCGAAGTTAACGGATAATACAATTCAAACGATCGGTGGAAATTTATTTTATTTATAGGTTAAGCGAGAAATGACTTAAATAAAATGGCTTAAGCACGTCAAAGGGGGGTATAAAAAGTAAATGAAACGAGAATAAAAATACACGAAACACAATGTGGACCACCACGGATACATAGAATGAATCGAAAAGCTTGGTTCGAGGTACTTACCCGTTGAAGATCGAAGAACGATGAAGAACGAATGAAGAACGTCGAAGAACGGTCGAAACCTTCGCGAAATTCCTCACGGAAACGTTACGGAAACGTTTCGGAAGCGCCTCGGCTTGGATTTTCTTCACGGAAACAATTATTCTAAGCAAATTCGAAAGAGAGAAGTGCCTAAGGGGCTGAACCCTTTTTCACTTCACTTCTCCCCCTATTTATAGAAAATTGGGGGAGAAGCTTGCCACCCAGCTCGCCCAAGCGAGCAGGGTTGCTTCCTCCAGAAGCAACAGCCTTCTGGAGGAATCTTTTGGAGGGCTGTTGCTTCTGGAGGAATCTTCTGGAGGGCCCAAGTGGGCCTGGTTTCTATTTGCACCCCCATTTTTACTAAGTACACCCCTTGCCTTTTTTTTGGTGATTATTTTTTCGTAAAGTTATGGAAACTTATGAATTTCGTAACGATACTTGTTTTCTTTCCGTAATGTTACGGAACCTTGCGGATTACATAATCATCCCCTTTTTGACTTACGGAATGTTACGGAACCTCACTAATTGTGCAACGATGATTCCATTTGATTTCCGGTGTGTCACGGAACCTTACGGATTGTGCATCAATATTTTCTTTTGCTTTCCGGCATGTCCTGGAATCTCACAAATTGCCTAATGATGGGTGCCAAGCACCTCACAAAGACCAAACAAAAGTCACATGTCATCAAGCAAAGGTCCCCGGACGAAATTAGGGTATGACAGGTGGCTTTGGAGAAACAAATTGTTGTAAAGGATGCCACTGAGAAAAAGAAAGAAGAGGTAACAGATGTGACAAGTCAGGAGAGTGAAAAACCAATAATGGTCGAGGAGAAAGAAATAAACGACCAAGAAAAAGAAATAGAGGTAGAAAAAGAAAAAGAAAATGAAGAAAAAGAAAAAGTTGAAAAAAATAAAGAAGGGAAAGAAAAGAGTAGAAGTGAGAAAGCAAGAGAGAAGAAGAAAGAAAAAGCTTCAAATAAGGATACGAAAGTACCATATCCTGTGGTACCTTCCAAGAAGGATAAAGACCGCCATCTGGCAAGATTCCTTGATATTTTCAGGAAATTGGAAATAACTATGCCTTTTGGGGAAGCTTTGCAACAAATGCCACTCTACTCGAAATTTCTAAAAGATATGTTGACAAGAAAAAACAGATACATCCACCAGGAGAATATTGTTGTGGAAGGCAACTGCAGTGCTGTAATATAGAGAATTCTTCCACCAAAACATAAAGACCCTGGAAGTGTTACTATTCCTTGTTCAATCGGTGAAGTCACTGTGGGAAAGGCTCTCATTGATTTGAAAGCTAGTATCAACCTAATGCCGCTCTCCATGTGTAGAAGGTTGGGAGAGTTGGAAATCATGCCCACGAGAATGACTTTACAACTTGCTGTCGGATCCATCGCAAGACCACACGGGGTAATTGAGGATGTTCTGATAAGAGTGAAACATATGGTCTTCCCAGCTGATTTTGTGGTCATGGATGTGGAGGAAGACCATGAGGTTCCAGTCATTTTGGGACATCCCTTTATGTCAATGGCAAGCTGCATAATCAATATGGGAAGAAAGACACTGGAGATGGGTTTTGAAGATCAGAAGATCAATTTTGATCTTTTTGAAGAAAACAAGCCAGTGCCAGAGCATAATGTTTGCTTGCAGGTGATGGAAGTTAAAGAAGAAGTCCTGAAGGTGAGGACCAACATTTGATCACCCATTGAGGTAAAAGCATCAAGCTAATGATGTTAAAGAAGCGCTTCCTGGGAGGCAACCCAGTTCTAATTTCTACTATTCTATTTTTTTTTATGCATTGCATAACATGGAACTTGCTTCATAATCATTACATTGGGGGTATATCAGCTTGTTTTTGAATGATAGATATAAGAGTTTCAAATTCTTGAGAAAAGGACTGTAATAGAACTTAGAATTTTTTTTCTTCTGAAAATCAGTCCTTTCGCTAAGCGCAAGCCTCGCGCTAAGCGCATCTTTTGTCATGTGCTAGGTGGAGAGTCTCTAGCACTTAGCGCTCAACCCTTGCATCTCAAGCTAATTTGGTCCACTAAGCTGGCCAAGGCTAAGCTAAGCCTATTTCAATGCGATCTAAATTCGGCTAAGCGATGGCCTCCTCGCTAAGCGCATCGTATTCACTGGCTAAGCACAAGACATCGCCGCTAAGCCCATTTTGATGCGGCCTAAATTAGGGTTCATTGAGCTAAGCGTTACTCATGCCCAGCTAAGCCCAATTGCTTGTGGCCATAGCAACGCTAAGCGGTCTACCATTCGCTAAGCGCCTGCCCCCCTGTATTCAAGATGCATTATATTAGCTAAGTTGGCCCAGAGCCAAGCTTAGCGAGAGTTGCAGGTTTTTTGATTTGCAGAATTTGCCAAGCACCCCTTTTGTGCGCTGAGTCCAACTTTATAAAAAAGAAATTCAGATTTTGAATTTCAAACTTGGGCTAAGCACGCAGTTCTGCTAAGTGAACCTCTTTGAGAAACCAAACGTCTCTCTGGCTCGCTTAGCGCTGCGGTTCACTAAACAAGAGGGTCGAAAATTGCTTAAGTGAGTGTAACATCAGTTACACTCACATTTGCCTAAAATTTTCAGAACACTGCCTGCATCCTCTCTCTCACCAAATTCGTGCATTCTTGCATTCATTCTTTCTGCATCTTCTACACATCTTCAGCACACAACAATCCCAGTAAGTTCCTCATTCCCTTTACTCCTTTACTTTGGTGAACCTTAGGGTAGAAAACCATAGAATTTAGCTCTTAATTTTTAGGGTTTTAATGATATTAGATTAGTTAAAAATTAGGACATTGTGAATGATTGTATTGTGTAGATAGCTTTGACTGGTTTGCATGTTTGATATGCCTTTGAGAGGCTAAAAAAAAAAAGAAGAAAACGAACTTCGTTTTTTGCATTTTTTTTTTTTTGGAAAACGCGATGAATTCGCTAAGCGTGCATGCTGTGCTAAGCGAGTTCATCAATATTGCTTGAATATATGCATTTTCAGACGAACTCGCTAAGTGCGCCTATTGCGCTAAGCGAGTTCATCTTTTGGGGAAGAACATTCATCTTCCTGAGGAGATACATGTGGCTAAGCGGGGTTGATTCGCTAAGCCCAGGTAATTTAGTCATTTTTTTGTTGAAAGTTACGCGCTGAGCCGAGCCTATCTAGGCTAGGCTCATTTCATTGCGGTAGCCATTGGGCTAAGCGATCCTAGCTCACTAAGCCCACATACTTAGTAAAATTTTCTAAAATTATTGGTCCGCTAAGCGCAACCCTACTGAGCTTAGCGCATATCTGTTGTGGCTATCATTAGGCTTAGCGGGCAGTCGCTCGCTAAGCCGATTATGCAGAAGTAGAATTTTCTGCAATATCCGCTAAGCGAACCTCTATGTCGCTAAACGATAGTGTTTATTTTGTGAAGGTGTGCTAAGCGGACCATGATCCGCTAGGCCGCCTGTCTAACTTTTCTGTTTTTCAATTTGAATAACTTGTGATCTAACTAACTTCTTGGGTTCCTTTGTGTTATAGATGGCCTCCAGGAAGCTTAAGACATTGGGGCAAGGCCAACTTCTTAGTATGATACTAGACAGTTCCATACGCTTGATGCTTGGAATCATTATACAGATAACATTTTTGAGAAGGAGCATCTTGCCAAAGAGAAAGGTTGAGATATACCACACAAAGTTTGATGACTTCAAGACAGAGTTAGAGAGGTGTAATCTTCACAAACGCCTCACCAACTTTGTTGATGGGACTATTTATGTTGCTTTGGTGAAAGAATTTTATGCTAATCTCTACAGCTCTAAGGATCCTTCACCAAAGCAAGCTAGAGTTAGAGGCCACTTGGTGAAGATAGACGCCGACAGCCTCAACACATTTCTAGAGACTCCTGTAGTCCTAGAGGAGGGGGAGACATTACCCACCTACTCTAGGTACTGCAGGTTACCCATAGACCACAGAGAGATTGAGGCTGCTCTTTGCATACCAGGGAGGGGGTTCATTTTGAATACTGAGGTCCATCTGGGGAGGATTCTCAGCAAAGATCTGACTACCTTGGCCCAGGTGTGGAGTGTTCTCTCTTACTCCAACCTGGCCCCTACATCTCATACATCAGATCTTACTGTGGACAAAGCCAAGTTGATCTTTGGCCTGGTCTCTCATATGGATATGAACATCGGCGCTCTCATCTCAGGACAAATGATTTCCATTGCCCAGTCTAATTCTTGCAGACTTGGGTTTCCTGCTTTGATTACCGCCTTATGCCGAGCCCGAGGGGTTGTCTCTGACAGCCTCACATTTGAGCGCCTGAGCCCGGCCATTAACTTGGCCGACATCAGGAAGAACTGTTGGAACATTGATGATCTAACAATTGCTTTCCGGGGTGCTAGGAGGGCAAGGGCGAGGCCAACTGATATTCCATCTACTTCTGCAGCTCCAACATCTACTTTTGCAGCTCCTTCAGTTCTAGCTCATGTTGACTCGCAGCGCTTTGAAGCCATGCTTCAAAATATCCATCAGGGTCAGATTCTATTGTTGCAGAGTATATAGGTGGTAGCTCCTCTAGGATCCATCCTATCAGTGGAGCAGTTTTTAGAGAGGGTAGCCTGGCCTGGGGCCCAACCTTCTCTTGATAGGGAAAGTGAAGGTCCCACAGCCCAAGTACCCCAACAGGTATAGGATGCTTCCTCCGAGACCACTATTCTAGAGCCATTCACTTTTCATCCTTAGGCAGGGGAAGAACAGGCGAGACCAGAGACTGCTGCTACTCCTGAGAGATCCCTTGAGGGCACATCAGAGCCTCATACTCCAGTGGCAAACTTCTTGTTCCCCAATTGCAATTACTTTTTGTTCATTTATGTCTCAAGGAAATTTCAATGGGGGTTTATCGGAAAGCGCACCGGATCGTCAAGTATTTAAAATTAAAATGGATGAATCCGAGTATTGAACACAGGGAACTAATGTTAGCCTGAATTAAGTTCAGAATTGAAGCATTGTTGAGATAACATGTATAAGTGATAATTTCAGACAGTATTTACACTTAACTTTTATGCTAAAACTATAAAATGCAAAGTAAATAAAATAACAACAGTAGGTAGAAATGTTGGGTCTTTCTAACAAACAAGTTGATGCATAGAAATATATTTCTCTAATCAATCATGGTCTTGTGTTCAATGTTGTAGCCTAAATTACTAAACCCTCAATCCCTCGTCAAGCTGAATTAATCCAAGCTTCGTCCGTAGATCCCTCATGTAAGACTAGGCCCAATTTAGAGAACCTTCTTAGGTTTAGACTAACTTAAACTAGGTTTTGTCCATAAATCCCTCATGTAAGACTAGACTTAGCTTAAGTAGCTTACGAAAGTTTAGCCTAATTTAGCCTAAGCTTCGTCTACAGATCCCTCATGTAAGACTAGGCCTAAACTAAACAACATTATTGTAACAGCATAATTAAAACCAAAACTTAACCTGCAGATCCCTTATGTAAGACTAAGTTTCGATCCTGCTTCAATCAAGTTCTAAGGCAACAGTACATTTCCCAATGCTAAAGTCACCTAACTGTGCACACAAATGGGTGATCAGACCAAAAGCATACTAACATTAAGCATTGAATGAAGCATTGAACATAGAAAACACAATCAATTAGATATTAGGTATTTACATCAGTTCTTCATTAGAAATCCCCAACAAGGGTGTTTAGCCAGCCATTACAAAGAAACCTTAACAATAAATGAGCTTACAAAACCTAGGTATCTCTGCAAAAGTTGTTCCTCTTTGCTGCTTCCAGGGCTCTTTTCCCGAAATGGGCACTGTGGCTGCTGTGGAATTTTGTGCCCTGGGTATTCTGTAAAAGTCTGCTCTAATTCTGCACAAGACAGGCTTTAAATAGGCTAAGAAAATGTGATGTTGCGCTAAGTGTCACCTTTGCGCTTAACATGAGTAAGTGGATTCGGGCTTAGTGTCAGTCATGCGCTGAGCCTGGCTGAAGACACTTGCTACGCTTAGCGCACTGATCTCGCGCTTAGCACGCGGCTTTGATGCTGATGCTCTGCCAGATTCTCCTTTGCACTAAGCGCTCTGAAGCTGCGCTTAGCGGTGGATAAGCGCTTAGCCACTTTTTCACCTGAAATTGCACATATTTCATCATTAAATCCAATGGACATATTCTAGAGACAGCTTTATCCACAAAACAAAATTTATTTACAAAAATCACTACAAAATAACTATAAATTGGGGAACTATACAAGCTTTCGAAAATGATTTCTAAACAAAAGTTAGTCGTATAAAACGACTAACACAGACCTCTCCTTACCATAGCTTGCAGCTAACCCTTCCACTCCTTTACTTGACATACCAGAGGACCAAACCACACCAGTACTGGCACTAAACACCTTTCCTCCAGCTACTCCAATACTTCATCTGATAAATGAGGAGGATGCTCAGACACAGGATACCCAGGACCTGTCTCAGGGATTTTAAATTCCTGATGATTTTTCTTTCTGGATAATGATTATAACTATATTAGTTTCAGTATATTGTTTTTAGTAATTATATACTTATACTCTTTGTGAATAGTTAGTATGCATGTTTTGAAGCTTACAAAACAGTTTTACTTGATCATGATGATTATGCAGTGACACACGTTTATCTTTTTGTGAAATGGGTGTTATAGACTGCTTTTTGATTGAATGCATGATTATGATGAAGACTATGTGTCTTTTCATGAGTTTGAGCTAGTGTGTATGTTAGACGAAGAAAGAACAAGAATGTGAGCTTGCAATTAGAATTGTTAGTCAATAGACAGGTTGATTGAGAAAGAAAAGCTTGAACCATAACCGGTGAGAGTGTGATCTTAAACTGTGAGTGAACGACTAGCATTGAGTAATAGTCTTTGCATCAATCTCTGAATTTTAGAATGAAATGTATAAATGAGGACATGGTGAAAGCCATGATTGTATATACAAGCCAATTTACCAAAAAGCTTACCTAGAATTATAATTGTATCCTTTGTGAGCTAAATTACATTTTCAAAATTGAACCCTGAACTTGAATGAATATCTCCAGATACCTTGTTTAGATTCCAGGAGAGTAGATGGTTCAAGGCAATTTGCCCCAAATTTGGAGGGGTTAACTGGGATGTAAAGTGGAAGGTAAAGCACATCAGCACACACAACAAATATCACTTTTCATTCAATTCTTGAGTTGATTGACCACCTTGCCATGTTTGAGGTGCTTGGATGATTTTCATGACTGTCTTGATTCTTTAACTCTCTACTTGTTGGATGTTTCCCATTCTTTTCATTCCTTGAGATTTATTGAGAAATATGTAAATGTTTTTGTGTTTGTTTGTTTTTCTTTAATGTCTCTGGATTTGTTCTTTGCTTTGCTTTTTGATTTTGCCCAGGAGTGCAAAAGGCTAAGTGTGGGGAGATTTGATATGTCATTATTTTCTCCTATTTCTTAACCCTTTTTGTCACCATTTTAATTACTGATTAGCCTTCATTGTCAAATTAATTATGCAGTTTTATCATTTGGGCCTAATTGGCAAATTTTGTGTTTTTAATTTAATTTCAGGAGAATTATAAGCAATTAGGCTTGAATCCGGAATTGGGCTTGGATTTGAAGAGAGCGGACAATTTTATTTTATCAAATCTTATCTTATCCAAATTTTATTTCGTCCAGATTTTATTTCATCCAATCTTATCTTATCTTGTCCAGATTTTATTTTATTTCGTTTATGGGCTTGGACTTAAAACAAATTTGTAAGCTTTGGGGCTGAGGACTTATATAACAGCACTGGGGTTTTAGTTTAAGGGAGTTTTTTTGGGAGGAGAATAATTTTAGGGTTTTGCAATTCCAGTTTTTACTGTTCATGCGCACTGTTCACGTAATAAAATTCGTTTTCTGCAATTTCGTTTTCTGCTTCAATCTACAATTTCGTTTTATGCTTCCAATTGTGATTTCGTTTTCTGTTGATTAATGGAAGGCTAAGTCTCCAGCGTTGTTTTCTCTTGAGGATCAAGCACAGGTCTCTTTGAGGTTTTGTTATTACTATTGAATTCTGATCAGTTTTTCCTCTTCACCAATTGCTCTGTATTTGTTGCTATTAATCCATGCATGCTTAGTGCTTGATTAATTGTCTCTGCGCTTAATTTACGTCCATGCTTAATGATCAGTTTCGTTCACGATTAATTGGTGTTTGTGTTGCTTAATCACATAATGACAGCCTTATGTGAATTTTCGTTTAGTAACTTAATTTAGGGTTGGATTAAGTGGTTGAACTGATTAGGGATAAATCCTCATAACCCAGGATAAGAGACTTGTGAATCAAGGGGGAATAACATGTTTTAATTCTGTTATTTCTTTAATTCGAATTTGCTTGCGGTTTAATTTACAAAACAAACAACCCCCCAATTCGTTACTGTTTTATTACTATCTGTTATGAACGTTTGATTGACCATTGCTCGTTGGGAGGCGACCTAGGATCACTTTCTAGATACTGCATTTTTAATGTTTATTTGATTCGGGTACGGCCTCGATCACTTATGCCTAACTTCAATTAATTATGGACATACATCATGTTCTTTTCTTTAAATAACTGCATGCTTTGCGGAAGACAAGTGATTAGGGCATTCTGCTTCATTCTATTATCATGAAATCAATAGTTTTTGCTACATACACCTTTGTACATAGTCACTGCATATTCTTGTCACTTGGGGACCAGTGAGTTGTTCTTTATTACTTGAGGACAAGCAAAACTGTAAATTTGGGGGAGTTGTTAGTCAATGAATACAACTAACTTTTGTGTAATAAATTTGTGCAAATTGTATCTAACTCCTCCCATTTATGGTTAGTTTGTAGTGTTGTAATTACTTTTTGTTAAATACAAGTAATAAGCACTTAGAAACCCCATTTTGTGTATTTAATAATCATTTCCTTTCAATTTCAGGTTAATTAGGCAAGTTTATGAAGTGCAGATTTTTAGCTTCTCGTTAAGCCAATCTGTCGGCTTAGCGAACCATCCGCCGAGTGCACCACACTTGCGGCTGAGCGTGAGAAAGAATTTGGAAGAAGGATGAGTTGGACACACACGCTAAGCGAGAGCTCATCCTGCTAAGTGCACCGCTTGCATGCATCCACTAAGCGAGAAGTCGGGCGCTAAGCTGAAATTCACTTATGCATGCTAAGCGAGCCAGAGTTGCGCTAAGCGTGCGAGCACCAACAAGGCCACATATTTAAGCCTGAAATCAGAAATGAAAGGAGAGTTTGGGCTTTTCCTTGAGCTTATGCATTTTTAGAGATTTCTAGAGAGAGAAAGGTCCAAGTTCCAGAGAGTTTTGAGAGCTTTTGTTGTGCGAAGACTGGCAGAGAAATGAGAGTGAAGAGGAAGCCATCCTGATAGCATGAGATGAGTTTGTGAGTGATTGTGAGATTCTAGAGGTGGAGGAGACATCCCTACTACTAGCATTTCTTCAATACTTCATTTTTCTCTTCTCTTTGTTGTAAAGGAAGCTTCCCAGATATGGAGAGCTAAATCCTTTGTTGGTTCTTCCTTGTAGGTACTTGATGTAAATACCTGTATAGCTATTTAATGATGTTTTATGTGTTCTATGTGCTATCAGTACGTCATTTCAGTTTGCTTTTGCCTTGATCATGTAGATGCATGCTTTGTTAGGATCATTCAATAGTGGAAATTGGTTTGATTCTTAGAACTTGATAGGGCAGGGCTAGTTTATTGTATTATCACGAGGGATTGGGGTATGCTAACCTAGTTGTTTGTATGTTTGTCTTAATGCGGTTCTGGTCAAGTTTAGTCCAACAAGAGGAATATGAGGATGATGCTTGATCAGGATTAGGCTAAACTATCATGAGGAATCAGGGTTTAGCATTTCAGGAGACACCATAGAATACATGAGCATTGTTAAGTAAAGAATATCCTTATAACATCAGGCACCTAATAGGAAGACCAACATGTTGTCTACTTGTCTTTACACATCATTACTCATGTGTTTTTCCTTTTTAATAGTTAGTTTACATACCTGTTCATAGTCCATACATATCTTTTCATACTAGACACCTATTCACTGAATATAGCTTTACCAAGTAACACAAGTTCCTCGAGAGTTTGATACTCGGTTCTTATCATTTTATACTACTTGCGCGATCCGGTGCACTTACCGGGCTGGACCAGATGCCTAGACCTTGGTCTTTCTTTGGATAAGAGTGAGAGCCATAAGATTTTAAAGTAGACTTTCTTTTAAGTTGTTGCTCTACCCTTATTTCCCAATCTAAGTAAGCCTCTACATTGTCCTTCCCATGGAAGTATAGGAGGTTAATGTTAGCCTCTTGAGGCTTTCTTTCCTTTTCTCTCCTATGGGAGTGAGGTCTAAGATGTGACCTATTCCTTCCATAATAATAGTCACAAAGTTCTTCACTTAGGCTCTTACAAGAGTCATGAGTACTATAGATGACATGTTTTCCTTTTCTCAACTCTTTTAGTATTTTCCTTCTTTCTTTTTCCCTTATTTTTTCCATCTCATCTTGATTTATTTCTACCCTCTCCTTTCCTTTTTCTTTTCTTTCTAGTTTTTCTTTCCATAACTTGAGGGAACTCAACTCATCTAAGATTCTAGATAGAGGGTCTTTATGACTAGTACCCTCACCATTAACACTAGATGAATTATGACTCATGTTGGTTCCTAAGTTGTGGTTCTTTCTTGTTGGGGGTTTGCAAAAAGGTAAAAGCTAGGGTTCTGAAAGAACTCAAGATAAGTGTGATAATCAAGAAGAAATTATTATGCAATAACAAGATAGACTAGGCGTGACTAGTAAAGAAATAAGCTATGAAAGTAAGCAAGAAATTAAAGTGCAAGAAATTAAAGTGCAAGAAATGTAAACTAGGCGGATCCTAGGAGTGTACGAATGACCACATTTAAGGTTCCCAACAAAACACTCATTATCCTAAGGAAAAATTGCCTAAAATTATTACACACAAATGGAAGTTTGGTAACTTATTGGAGGCTCCCAACAAACTTCCAATGAAAGGTAAGTAAATTGCGAATTACAGAATTACAAAATTACAAAATGGTCTTCAACAATAAAAACAATGAAAAGCACACAAAAGCAAGCTAGGACTCAAAGAGAAACCTAGAATGGCTCTAGAGTAGAGTAAAAAAAACTAAAACAATAAGACTCAAGAAACCTCTAGTTTTGGCACTTGTTTTCACACTAATTTTCAATTGAAATTTCAGAACTAATATTAGTATAAAATAGGCACCAATTATAGAACAAATTTCGAGCCAAAACAACAAGCACACTTCCTTTTCATTTTTTTCCTGGACACTGATTTCCCTGCCAACTTGTGATTTTTTGTATTTTTTCCTTTTATCCAAATTTCTTGGTTATTTTTTTTCTAGTTTTGGTACAGATGTCTAGAAAATTCATTAAAACTTTCAGCTCAAAATTCTCAGTGACCAATTCACAGTAATTTTTACAAGTTCATATGTTCAAGCTGCCAGCGCCAGCATTTTCAACCTAGAAATCAAGAGTAGTGTTTATGTTGCTTAAGGCTTGGATAATTACAATTTGTGTTTGCTTATCCTCAAATGTCTTGAATAACATAATTCAAGAGAGCTTAAGACTTATTTTGATTCACAAATTTGTTGGATCAAGTGGCCTCAGAATAATTAAGAAGGGGGGGTTGAATTAATTATTAATGAACCTTTACTAATTAAAAAACTAATCCTTCTTAATGTTACTAAATTCAATTAGGCTTTTACTATAATGTTAAGAAAGTAAAGACCAGAAATAGAAACTTAACCAAAAGTAAAAGCGATAATTAAAGTGCATAGTGGAAAATAAAAAGTGTAGGGAAGAAGAAGACAAACACAAGAGTTTTATACTGGTTCGGCAACAACCCGTGCCTACATCCGGTCCCCAAGCGACCTGCGATCCTTGAGATTTCTTTTCAACCTTGTAAAATCCTTTACAAGCAAAGATCCACAAGGGATGTACCCTCCCTTGTTCTCTTTGAACAACCTAGTGGATGTACCCTCCACTAGAATTGATCCACAAGAGATTTACCCTCTCTTGTTCTCAGTCACAACTGTTGGATCGAGTGGCCTCAGAATAATTAAGAAGGGGGGGTTGAATTAATTATTCCTAAATCTTTACTAATTAAAAATTACTCTTTTAAGGCTTTTACTTTTGTTGTTAAGAGAATATGGAGTAGAAGAGAAACTTAACAGAAAGTAAAAGCGGAAATTTAATGCACAGCGGAAAGTAAAAGAGTAGGGAAGAAGGAAACAAACACACAAGAGTTTTTATACTGGTTCGGCAACAACCCGTGCCTACATCCAGTCCCCAAGCGACCTGTGGTCCTTGAGATTTCTTTCAACCTTGTAAAAATCCTTTTACAAGCAAAGATCCACAAGGGATGTACCCTCCCTTGTTCTTTTTGAACCTAGTGGATGTACCCTCCACTAGAACTGATCCACAAGAGATGTACCCTCTCTTGTTCTCAGTCAAACCCAAGTAGATGTACCCTCTACTTGTACACCCTCCAATGTGTTAAGACAAAGATCTCAAGCTGTTAAACCTTTGATACTTTGTGAATGGGGATACAAAAGAATTCTCAGGCGGTTAGTCCTTTGAACACTTTTGTATTAGGGAAAGGGAAGAATCAAAAGAATTCTCAGACTGTGTCGTTTTGAATTCTTTGACAAGGGAGAAGGGAGACACAAAAGAATTCAAGTGGTTAGTCCTTTGTTCTTTTGGAAAAGGGAAAAGAGAGACACAAAAAGAATTCAGGCGGTTAGTCCTTGGCGAATTCTTTTTGCAAAGGGAGAAGAGAATGAAAAGATGAATAGCACAAGTTTTCAAGGTTTGGAAAACCAGAAAACCTCAGAAAGCTTTTGGTACAAACGAAGAAGAAGAAGAACTTCAAATAGATATCAAGGCTTGTAAAGGATTGATTGGAAAAGCAAAAGTATTCAAGATTGTTGTTAGAAAGATTAATTTAAAATGCAAAACAAAGCCTTGCTTTTATAGACTCTTCATGTCTGGTCAAGAAGGCCATTCAGAAGAGTTATAACTTTTAGAAAAACTTAAAACCCATTTGAAAAAGTCAAAACCATTTTGAAGAGTTACATCTTTAGATTTTTTAGAAACAGTCACTAGTAATCGATTATCAAATAAGTGTAATCGATTACACAAAGCTTTTGAGTGAAACAATGTGACTCTTCACATTTGAATTTGAATTTCAACGTTCAAGGACACTGGTAATTGATTACCAAAACATTGTAATCGATTACAGCCTTTTGAAAATATTTGGAACGTTGTAAATTCAGTTTGAAAACTTTTTCAAACTCATTTTGCTACTGGTAATCGATTACAACAATATGGTAATCGATTACCAGAGAGTAAAAACTCTTTGGTAAAGGTTTTGTCAAAAACTCATGTGCTATTCAAAGTTTTAAAAAAACTTTTTAATACTTATCTTGATTGAGTCTTTTCTTCATTCTTGAATCTTGAGTCTTGAATATTGATCTTGATTCTTGAGATCTTGAATCTTGATTCTTGATTGTAGGCTTTCTTCTTGGGTCTTGAATTCTTCTTGATTCTTGAACTCTTGACTTGTTCTTGATTCACTTGAGATGTTCTTTGATTCACTTGAGTTGTTCTTTGATTCACTTGAGTTGTTCTTTGATCTTTTGAGCTTTTTGTTCATTACCTTTGTCATCATCTTTTGTTGTCATCATTGTTATCATCAAAACACCTTTGAATCATTGTTGATTCATCATGAAGCTTTGCTTCCACAACAACAACCCAAGTAGATGTACCCTCTACTTGTACCACAAAGGATGTACCCTCCAATGTGTTAAGACAAAGTTCTCAGGCGGTTAGTCCTTTGAAATCTTTTGTTTATGGGAAAGGGAAGAATCAAAAGAATTCTTAGACTGTGTCGTTTTGAATTCTTTGACAAGGGAGAAGGGAGACACAAAAGAATTCAGGCTGTTAGTCCTTCGTTCTTTTGGAAAAGGGAGAAGAGAGACATAAAAAGAATTCAGGCGGTTAGTCCTTGGCAAATTCTTTTTGGCAAAAGGAGAAGGGAATGAAAAAGATGAATAGCACACTTTTGTTTTCAAGGTTTAGAAAACCAGAAAACTTTAGAAAGCTTTTGGCAAAGGAAGAAGAAGAAGAAATTCAAGAAGATGCTCAAAGAGATTCAAAGGTTGTAAAGGATTGTAATAAATTGTTCTAAAAATGCAAGTTAAGGTCTTGCTTTTATAGACTCTTCATGTCTGGTCAAGAAAACCATTAGAAGAGTTATAACCTTTAGAAAAACTTGAAAACCATTGGAAGAGTTACATCTTTTGATTTTTATTCAAAACTTATCACTGGTAATCGATTACACAAAGCATTCTTGTGAAAGGATGTGACTCTTCAGAATTGAATTTGAATTTCAACGTTCAAACACACTGGTAATCGATTACCAAAATCTTGTAATCGATTACACCATTTTGAAATTAATTGGAACGTTGTAAATTTAGTTTGAAAGCTTTTGAAAACCAACTTTGCTACTGGTAATCGATTACCAGAGAGTAAAAACTGTTTGGTAAAAGCTTTTGTGAAAACTTCATGTGCTACTCAATGTTTTGAAAAACTTTTTAGTACTTATCTTGATTGAATCTTCTCTTGATTCTTGAATCTTGAGTCTTGAAACTTGAAACTTGATTCTTGAATCTTGAAATCAAATTTCTCTTGATTCTTGAATTGTTCTTGACTCAATCTTGAAATCATTCTCTTGGGAATTATTCTTGACTCAATCTTGAAATCATTCTCTTGGGTTTGTTATCATCAAAACAACTTGAATCAATCTTGATGCATCATCATCATGAAGCTTACTTCTACAAAATTCAGCCACAACTCAGCACCATAACTCAATTTCTTCATAGGCATCATATAGGAAACTTAGAAAACAAAACAAAGTTCAACAACAAGACTACTTCTAGGAATTTATTTAGAACATGTTATGAACTAAATAACAAGCCTGAATTAGGCTCAAAATTCAAAAGATAGGCTAAAAATGACAAGAATACATGAACAAATGTATCTAGAATTCAATCAACAAAATTAAAATTCAACACAAACTTAGAACATAATGTGACAATTATTATGACTAAACATGACTCTAAGACAACATGGATTAAGTGATTTACACTTAGATTTTTGTGTTTTTTTTCTAATCAATACTTTGGAAGAAAATTTAGATCTAAAGGTTTACCACAAGAAGATTACGACTGAAAAAAATGATAGAACCTAAAATCAACACAAAAACATGATTCAAGAGTAGATCTATAAAATTTGAACCATAGAAATGCAAGAACAAGTGTAGATCTAATATTTAATCGGTTTATTTTTTTGAATCTACTCTAAACAGCACCAAACCACAAGAAAATGGAGGATGCACATGGAGAAGAAGATGAAGAACAAGGAATTAAAGTGAATTGACCAAACAAAAAGATAGAGGAAGCAAAAGAACATTACCTAGATGAAGATGGTCTTGATACCACATGATGTAGCTCCTATGTGGAGCTTGTAGGCCTTGGATCTTCTTCATAAATGGAGTCCTTTGATTCTTGAAGATGAATGGAAGTAGAATAGAGAAGGAAGAAAGATAATTGGAGACGCCACTTCAAGGAGAAGATGAGTCAAGAAGAAGCTCACCACCATAGGAAGCCATGGATAAGAGCTTAAAGGTAGGAGAAGATGAGTGGAGGGAAAGGGAGAGAAGGGGCATGAAATTTTGTGTCTCAAATGAGGTCTGAACTTTGAAGTGTAATTATCAAATGATCAAATTTAAAAAAATGCACACACATGACCTCTATTTATAGCCTAAGTGTCACACAAAATTGGAGGGAAATTTGAGTTTCTATTCAAATTTCACTTGAATTTGAAATTGAATTTGTGGAGCCAAATTTTTTAGCCAAAATTTAACTAATTATGCTTAGTGAATTTTAGTTATGGTTCAGCACACTAATCCAAGATCAAGTCCAAGATTCTCCACTAAGTGTGCTTAGGTATCATGAGGCATGTAAAACATGAAAGACATGCACAAAGTGTGACTATATGATGTGGCAATGGGGTGTAACAAGCAAATGCTCACCTTCCCCTCTAAAATTTAATTGGACTAGGCTTCTCCCAATTCAATTAAATTTATTTCCCAACACACATCAAATATTCACTTAATACATGTGAAATTACAAAACTACCCTTAATACAAAAACTAGTATAGGTGCCCTAAGATATAAGGGCTGAAAAATCCTACATTTCTAGGGTACCCTACCTACATTATGGAGCCCTAAATACAGGGCCCAAAAATAATGAAACCTTAGTCTAATATGTACAAAGATAAGTGGGTTCATACTTAATCCAAGAGCCTGAAATCTACCGTAAGGCTTATGAGAACCCTAGGGCATTCTCTTGCATCTCTGGCCCAATATTCTTGGAGTCTTCTATCTAATGCCCTTGGGGGGTAGGATTGTATCACTTGGTTGGTCATGTGAGGATAATTTCAGGCATGCGTGCTTTTGACAATGTTTCAACAAGAATAGACATGTCAAGGGAATGGAATATTTGCGGACATGAGTATGACTAGGACTTTAACAGCCATGACTAGAGAAAAAGAAAAAATAGTAATCTTTCAATTAAATAAGACACAGAAACACAACAAAAGCAATGTATGGATGCACATTGGGTCTCACATGGGCAATTGCTTTATGCTCATCGTGGATCTCTTTGTACTATGAATACGTCAAATATGAACCTGTTGAAACAGCCTTAATCGTCGATAGTTTTAAATTTTATTATTTTAAAAATAATAATGTACATCACAAAAAAATAAATGTTAAATGTTTATATTTCTTTTTTTTTTTATTTAAATAGCATTCGGTATCCACTTGTGAAAATCCATCACCCATTTTTCCATATCAGTATTAGTTGTTTTAGAGGTGCATGATTCATTGAGGTTTGATGTATGGTGTTAGATGTGTGATATTATCTAATTGTGTGTGAATTCATATGGTGTTTATTGATATAATTTACGTGGTTACTTTGTGTTCTGCTACACAATGTTTAATTATGTGCAAATGGAGATCCATAGGCAATGCAAGATAGTGATGCAAGTTGATAGAGTAAGTGGTCACCACATTGCAATGGTAATTTGTTAAACATGTTTTGGCCTTGTGTTATATATAAAGTAATAAGTATTATGGTTTCAATTGTCATTCCATTTTGATTTGTGTGAACCTCTAGGATGTTGTTACATTGCCTCGTCCTTTCCTTCACCCTGGGAGCCATGAACTGAGGCAAATGATTTTCTTGGATGGCATAAAGGATGGTGTTTCACTTGTTTTTTGGACACCTAGGGTGATCGACAACGTCCAACATGCAAAATAAATACCATTTGATTGTTCTACGACATTGATGAAAAATTATACTTAACTTGAAATGCGTAGGTGATAGTTCCTTCGATTTCACAATTGAAAAAAAAAATTGACGAATTGTATGACATTCATGAAAACCAAATGTTTTTTAACATTATGCATGACACCAATTGTAGTGTTGGAGAAGATTTGACGGTGTTGTGGTAGTCAACAATTACCTATGGCATGACAATATCAACTGAACAAATGGTAATGTTAATTAATGAATAATGATTAATGATGTTGTCATTAATGATATATCATTGTGAAACATTAACGATTTTCTTATGTTTGTAAATTAACATAGGTTGTGCCCATAGACGTCCAAAACATTATGCCACAATGAAAGAATCATATCTTCATAATGTTGCCTCGGGAGGTGTTGCAAATATGGTCTTTTTATTGGAATACCACAATATCAAGTGAATGTCAACTTGGAAAAGGTTGACATGACTTTATAAAGAATCGTATTATTAGAGAAAATGACATTGTTAAATTCCGCAAAGTTGATGGTGAATCATTCATACGAGTATAATGTGCCATGTGACGAATGAGACCTTCCCTCGGGTAGTACAAGTAAGTTGTAGCCAAGTATCACGTACCATGTGACCTTGAGTTTTGACTCGAGAGTGAGACCTTCCCTAGGGTCATACAAGTAAGCTCTAGTTGAGTATAACATGCCATGTGACGAATGAGATCTTCCTTTGGTTAGTACAAGTTGCAGCCGAGTATCACGTGCCATGTGACCTAGGATTTTGACTCGAGAGTCAAACCTTCCCATCGGGTAGTACAAGTAAGCTCTAGTTGAGTATTATGTGCAATGATGAATCCATAAATTTAATGTAGCAAGAGCAATAGTTACATAAATAAATTTGTAACCATAAAATATCAATATTATGTTGACTTAAATACAACTTTTGATGTTCCTATTTTTTAAAATTCCTAAATTTGGCTAATACTCCATTTTTGTTACATTTATTTCTTTTATTTTAATTAATTAAATCATTTATTTATGGTACCTTAAATGAATATGTTAGGTATAGGATACAATTGGACCAAAATAAAATATAGACAAAATTGAATATTAGACCAAAATTGCGAATTTTCTAAAATAAGAAGACCAATTGTTTCTATTTTATTTTAAAATAGAGGAACCAAAATTACAAATGAACTAAATAACAGGAGTAAAATTATATTTATATAAGTCTTTTTTTTTAATTTTTTCAATAAAAAGTTAATATGTTAAAGGATTGAATACTTAGTAGGATAATACTAGAATTTGATAGCTTATCTTCTTTACTAATATTCAAATTTAGACCTAATTTCTAGTCAGAATCGTGAATGATATGGTGGTCTTGGAGCATCTAATATGTGTGTGTGTGTGTGTGTGTGTGTGTGAGTGAATCAGGGGAGCCAAGGCCTCCCTCCTCTATACTTCAGTCTACTCCTGGTTATCATTTAATACATGTTTTGTTAAATACAAATAATACTTTGTCTCTAATATTCGTTTTTACATAAAATGTTCTCCTAAGATCTTTCAAATTCCTATGAAGCATGAACTTTGCATGAAAAAGAATGTGCATTTAATACTTATATAAAATCTTGTGTGTTTTTCTTTACTGCTTATCTTTGAAAATAATAAGTATTGATTCCTCCTTAAATTAATATACTTGTGTAAAGTCTTATGTTTTTATTATTATTAATTATTATAATAAAAAAGTGACAAGTTTAAATCAAATTAAAATATGGGGCTTAATTGTCTTGCACTCCGTCATTGTTTGTGGAATTGTTAAAAAAGTTTAAATTCAATTAAAATATGGGGCTTATTGCCTATCTACTAACGATACTATTGATTGATGCAACAGGTAAACTAGTTTGACATTAGCCAGCCTCTATCAATGAAAAATAAGCATGTCTTAATTTTGGCACAAATAACCTATTGTTAGTAAGGATCTGGTAATTAGAACTCTGCCAAACATTTCTCACCTCTCCCTATTCCATTCTATTTCGAAGCCAATGTTTGAAGATATTTTTGTCTCTTGTTTGATACCAAACTTTGTGCATTCCTAGCAATAAAGACTAAATTTGTAGATCATGTGAATAGGTTTGATGACCATGGGGGACCAAACACATATGAGAGTGAGGGCCAAGTCGAAACCACTACTTCAAAGTTGGACAAAAATGTATGCTTACATTCTTAAAAAGCCATATACAATAAAGATACTTCAATATCAGGTTGTAATAACAAATGCACTTGTTTATTTGTCTGGTTTCATTTTCCCATGATGCAACCCCCCATGGTCAAGGGGATGACATTCGTTCTACATTAACATCCTTGGTTGATGCAATAAAGGTAGTCCTACAAGAATCGTTTTCAAAAAATATGTGTTTTACTTGTACATGTTGGTTGTTTTGTTAGTTCTTAATGTAATATTGTTTGGGAACGTAAAGCATGGAAAGAAGGTTGGAAATCAGATAGGGAACAATGGAAGACAATATGAAAGCCATGTACAAAGCAATATGTAATTTGGTTAAGCAGGGGGCCTTAACATCACCCAACACTACTGTAGAACATGTGCCAATGAGTGCAAGCCAAAACACATCCCCTTTTGATTAGACATTACAGTCAAGCAACCCTAGTGGTTGTGCCACCTTTGGTTCATGTTCACTTTCCCATATGGTTCCTTTTTCTCCAATTTTTTTAACAAATATATTCAAGGGCAATGAAATACCGACAAGCACACCGGGTCGTCAAGTATTTAAAATTAAAACAGAGTGATCCGGGTATCGAACTCAGGGAACTTGCTTATTAGACAGAGTTTTATTCGAAAGTAAGGTATTGTTGGAACAAACATTGATAATTGATGGTTAAAAAAAAACTAATTCTATGGTAAAAACAGTAAATGCAAGTAAGTAAAAGTTGACGGCAATAGGTAAAAGGCATTGGGTCTTTCTAAAAAACAAGTTGATGCATATGAGGATATTTCTCTAATTAATCATGTTCTTGTGTTCTATGTTGTAGCCTAAAGTACTAAATCTCGATCCATCGTAAGTTTAGACTAATTTAACCTACGCGTCGTTCGCGGATCCCTCTTGTAAGACTAGGCTTAACTTAAATAGGATTATCATCACAACATATTCAGAAAACCAAAACCCCACAATCCATCCCTGGTAATGTAGTTATTTAGTCCTTCTTCTATCAAGTTCTAAGGCAATAGTACATTTCCCAATGCTATAGTCACCTAACAGTACACATAAATGGGTGATCAGGCCAAGAGCATGCAGTAATTAAGCATTGAAAGAAGCATTGAACACACAAAACACAATTAATTAGATACGAAAAGTAATTACATTAATTGTTCATTAGAAATCCCCAACTAGGGTTTTTAGCCAGCCATACAAGGAACCCTAATACAAATGAGACAAAAAGTACAGAGCAATTATTGCTTAAACAGGAAGGGGGATCCCTCCTCCTCTTCTTGGCACCTCACAATCGCTCAAACTCTCTAATCTCTCAAAGTGATAGACCCTAGCTTCCTTGCTTAGTTGCTGCCTCTCTGCTACCTCCAGAGCACTATTCTTGAAGTTTGTGTAAAAATATGCAGCTTTGGTCTCTCAAAATTGTCACCCTAATTCTGACAATTCAGGCTTAAATAGGCTCTGAAATCGCGATGTCGCGCTTAGTGCCACCCTCGCGCTTAGCGCGAGTAAGTGGATTTGGGCTTGGCACCAGCTGTGCGCTGAGCCTGGCAAGAGACAAACGTCTCGCTTAGCGAACTGATCTCGCGCTTAGCGCGCGGCCTTGATTTTTGTGCACTTCCATATTCCCTTGTCACGTTAAGCGCGCTGAAGCTATGCTTAACGGTGGATGCACGCTGAGCCCACAGGGTCTGCTTAGCACAACTACTCCTTTAAGCACTTCAAGATTTTAGCCTCTTTTGACCTGAAATTATGCAAATTTTATCATTAAATCGCATGGGAGATACTCTAAAGACAGCTATTCAAACAAAACAAGATTTATATACAAATTCCTACAAATAACTACAAATTGGGGAACTATACAAGTTTTAGAAAATGTTTTCTATACAAAAGTTAGTCGTATAAGATGACTAACAGTTCACGAAAGGCATCTTCTAAGGCAATGGGCACGACGTCATCACACTTGAAAAACATTGAAACTATTGTTATCCCTGGAAATGACTATGACAATAGTTGTATGCAACATCCACATTGATCAAGAGGGAAGTTCTTACGTGATAATAGGAAAACCAAGATGTCAGCAAATAACGATGCAGGACTTTTGAAAAAACCTAACAACTTCAGTCACGACAAACCCTTCATGTGCAACTACAGTCAAGGTATCAAATTGAACGTAATGCTAACAAGATGTTTGCTAACAATTTATTGAAAGTGTTGTTTTCTCTGTTGGTGCTTTTGTGTCGCATAAAATGAAGTCTGAAGTTACAACTGAAGACAAAGTGTCATCTGGGCCCTTGACTGGGGCATCTGCTATAAGGGCATTCAAAAAACCAAAAAGTGTGACACAGTCAAATGTTCATAGTGTGAGAAAATTACAAATCAAAACAACATTGGGTTTGAAAGACCCCATAAGCAAGGCCCCTTAGGTGAATAGGCATCAACTACAAGAGGGGTTGGTCAGACAATTCCTAGGGTTGCTAACTAAAGCATATATCTACGTCACATTAATAGTTACACATTTCTCATTCAATTGGCACATAATGGATTAGACTAATATATATTATTTAATATCAACATGTTTCATGTTAATTTAAGCCATTAATAGACATGAATCTCACCATTGAGGAGATCCAAATGTGTGCTTACATTTTCAATCCAAAACAGGATCTGATCTAAGTGGAGAAAATAGAATATATTTTTAGTATTACTTGTTTATCTCATTCATGTCATTTCAGCGGCCACACTTTTGGTGTCATATTCATGGCTTGTTTATTAGAAGAATGCATTCATTGCTACAGCGGGACCGAAATATGTTAAAGATATGGGGAGAAACATGAAGATTAAGCTTTGAAGTTTGAAGAGTTTTGTCTTTTTACAAGCCTAACTCTTTGAGTGACATTTGTATTGATTGTTGCATCTTAGTCTTTATCTATCCATATGTACATCATGTATCATCATGTAGAGGTAGGAAGATTGTTTCTAAAGTTAGAAACATATTCAGTGCATAAAACTCTTTGTTTTAATCAATTACCAGGTTATTCGTAATTGATTACACAAGTCTTTTGAAGCTTGTAGAGAGATCCTTGTTCTGGTTTAATTGATTATCGATTACATAATTTAGTTGAGACCATGTATGGTTTTTTCATGAGTCTCTGCTTTAATCAATTATCAGGTGATCACAATAGATTACTTCATTCTTGAAAGTATTCCCAGAAGTGATCAATAACACTTTAATCAATTAAATCAAGAGTCTATTTGATTACATTGTTCGTGATAGCTTTCTAGGTTTGGGAAGAACACTTTAATCGATTAAAATGATAATCTAACCGATTACTTCTTCGAAATAATTGATTACATTGACAATTTAATCAATTACAGACGATTAAAACTATTTTCTCTATAAATAGTCACCTTGTGATCTCACTTTCAACGAATCAAAATAAGTGTTTTACAATAAGTTTGTGCGACTCACACATTCTAGTCTTCATTTCTGAAGTGTTCATGGTAAAAGTGAGTTGTTAACATCTTGTGAAATTAAGAAGGGATCCATTCAATCAAGCATTGGCTCTTGCATTTCAATGACCAAGTTGTGTCTCCCCTTGACTCAATTTGTCATGTGTTCTTACATGTTGTTCACCTATGCATGAGTTTCTGAAGGCATGTTAAAATAGGATTTTCTAGTTTAGGTTAAGGATAGGTGTTTCTTAAGCTCTTATTCACAAAGGACCCTAGGCTTGGGTTGTGGAAGCAAAGTTACCATGATGATTCACCAAGATGTTTTGATGATGCCAAAGCTCAAAGAGTTGTTTCAAGATTAAAGAATCAGCATTCAAGATTCCATTCAAAGATTCAAGAATCAAATGAAGAAATCAAGATGTATCAAGCCAAGTCAAAGTAGGTAGTCAAAAGTATTTTTCAAAAAAACATCAAATATCACACTTTTTGTTTTAAAAAGAATTTTCTGAAATCTTCTAAGTCACCAGAGTTTTTACTCTCTAGTAATCGATTACCATTTGGTAGTAATCGATTACCAGTGACTTGGATGGTTTTCAAATTGGTTTCAATGCTTTGCAACGTTCCAAAATGATTTTCAAATAGTGTAATCGATTACACTATATTAGTAATCGATTACAAGTGAATCTGAATGTTGGAATTCAAATCCAATTGTGAAGACTCACAACTTTTCATAAAATGCATTGTGTAATCGATTACACCATTATGGTAATCGATTACCAGTGAATGTTTTTGAAGAAAATGTTAAGAGTTATAACTTTTAACATGGTTTACTCAAAAGGTATCAATGTTCTATAAATATAAGACCTTGGCACGCATTTTAAATATACAATAACACAGAAAAACACATCTGATTACACAGAACTTTCCACTGCTTTTCTCTAGCAAAACCTTTTCCAAATTCATTCTAAGTTTTTGTTCAATCTTTCCTTGAAGAAAGGAAAATTCTGCAAAAATAAAAACTGTGTTATCCTTCTGTTTTTTCTCTTCTTCTTCTTTCCTTCTCCCTCTTGCCAAAAGAATTCAAAGAACTAACCGTCTGAGAATTCTTTTGATTCTCCAAACAAAGAATTCAAAGAACTAACCGTTTGAGAATTCTTTGCCCATACATTGAATTCAAAGAACTAACCATCTGAGAATTCTGTATATGAAGCGGGTAGCTTCTTGGTTGTAATAGTGAACACAACGGAGGGTACATCCTTTGTCGCTCTTTTCTTTTAAAGGATTTTAACAAGGAAAGGAAATCTCAAGAGGTTGCTTGAGGACTAGATGTAGGCACGGGTCGTTGTCAAACCAGTATAACACTTGTGTTTGCTTTCTTCTTCCATATGCTTTTTACTTTTCCGCTGTGCACTTTTTATTTCCGCTTTACTTTTGTCTAAGTTATTATTTCTATTCTTTATTTTCTCATAACTTAGTAGTAAAGCCTAATTGAATCTAGTAACATTAAGAAGGATGATTTTTTAATTAGTCAAGACACGTTCATAATTAATTCAACCCCCCCTTCTTAATTATTGCGAGGCCACTTGTTCCAACAAGTGGTATCAGAGCAGGTTTCTTGAGAAAAGTTTCACAACTTCAAGATCAATGGCCTCCTCAAATTTTTTGTTCCCTGAAGGAAACTCCATCCATAGACCACCTATCTTTAATGGTGAGGGTTACCACTACTGGAAAACCCGAATGCAAATCTTTATTGAAGCCATAAATTTAAACATTTTGGAAGCAATAGAAATAGGACCTTATGTACCCACCATAGTAGATAAAAGCACATCAACAAACACAACAATAGAAAAACCTAGAGAACAATGGTCTGAAGAAAATAGAAGAAGAGTTCAATATAATCTTAAAGCCAAAAACATCGTTACTTCTGTTCTAAGAATAGATGAATATTTTAGAGTTTCAAACTGTTTAAATACCAAGGAGATGTGGGATACACTACAACTCACACATGAAGGCACCACTGATGTGAAAAGATCTAGAGTCAACACCCTTACACATGAATATGAATTATTTAGGATGAACACAAATGAAAACATCCAAAGCATGCAGAAAAGATTCACACTCATAGTTAATCACTTTACCTCCTTAGGAAAAACCTTTCCTAATGAAGATTTAATTAATAAAGTTTTGAGATGCTTAAGTAGGGAATGGCAGCCCAAGGTAACTTCCATTTCTGAAAGTAAAGATCTTTCTTCTATGTCTCTTGCCACACTTTTTGGCAAATTATAGGAACATGAGATGGAACTCCAACGTCTAAATCAAAATGAAGAAACCGACAAGAGGAAACGAAGCATAGCACTAAAAGCCTCCTCATCAATGCAAGAGGAAAATGAAGATGAAGAATTATAAGATGAAGAAGACTTCTCACTTTTTGTGAAGAAGTTTCACAAATTTGTCAAGAATAGAAGAAGCAAAAGGCGTCAAAATTTCAACCATGGAAAAAGATCCCATGAAGGCTCTCCAACTCCTAGATGCTACAAGTGTGTCATACCCTAATTTCGTCTGGGGACCATTGTTTGTCGGCATGCGACCTTTGTTTGACCACCTCAAAATGTTTAACACCCATCGTTGTAGAATCTGTAAAGTTCCAAGATGTTTCGGGAAGAAACCGGTCAAAAACACGAAAACAGGAGTGTATTTAGCAAAGTGAGGTGTGTGTAAATAAACTGTTACACTCTAATTTCATCTGAGGACCATTCTTGATCGTTTCGGAAGACTTAACACTCATCGCGGTGGAATCTGTAAAGTTTCTTGAGATTTCAGAAAGAAAACAGCCAAAAAGACAAAAACGGGGGGTGAACATATCAAGATAGGGTTGTAAATAGCAATTCGAATCTAGGCTCTTCCCGGACATTTTGGAAGTTGGGTTGCTTAAGGATAAAGCAACTGGGCGGCAAGGTCCTCCACGTTTTGAGGCAAAATAGTTTCCGGGGCTTCCGTGGCTTCCGTAAAATTTTCGAAAACCTTGGGTAAGCAAATTTCACTTAATATTGGTGAAAGGGAAGAGAAAAAAAAAGATGAAAATCAAATCCGAAACACTTTCGTAAGTCTTCCGTAACGTTTCCGTAAAGTACGAAAAGGGGGGTGAACTTAATAATTGGGGTGCCCTTAGAAATCCTCCTCGAGAAGCCTCTGGGCGGCAAGCACCTCCTTTTTTCCCTATAAATAGGGGAGGGGGGCTGTTTCAAAAATGTTCATGACCCCTAGGCTATGCATTTCGGCTATTTTGGGTAAAAAAAAACACGTTTTCGTGAAGAAAAATCGAGTCGAAGTGCTTCTGTAATGCTTCCGAGACTTTTTCAAGAGCAAATCTGTGAAGATTTTCCTCCATTCTTCGTCCGTTCTTCGTTCTTTCTTCGTTCTTCAACCGGTAAGTATCCGAATCCGAGACTTTCAATTCATTTATTGTTTTGTTTGCTTTCATCTTCATCTCGTTCACTTTCGATTTTCTTTTCTTCCGTTTTTAACGTGCTTTAACAGTTTATTTAAGTCGTTATCTCGCCTAATAAATGATAAAATGAATTTCAACCGATCATTTGTGTTGTAATGTCGTTTAAACACTGTTAAAGCAAAATCTAACCGATCGTTCACGTTGTAACCTCGGTTAAACCAAAAAAGCAAAATAATAATAAAATAATCAAAATATATTGAAAAAATAATAATAAAATAATCAAAATATCTTTGAATAAAATAATCAAAAAAATCAATTGGACGTTTTTCTTTGGAAGTTTCCTTGAATGAATTGACTAATAACCAAAGTGAAACTAAGGCTAAAATCAACTCACAAATCAAGCTTTGTCCGTAAAAGTCACTTAAAACCGTTTTAAGGTCCAACGCCTTAAACTGTCCTCTTTGCTTTTATCGGTTAACATGGACCGTGCAAAAGCATAAAATCAACCCATAACTTTACCACTTTTGCAAGAACTACGTAGGTCTGATTTCCTCATCGCAATTGAGGATATGTAGGTGCAAAAGCCCCGCTTTTGTTGACCACCCCAAGAGATCGTTAATGGTCCAACGCCTTAACGTTTCTCTCCTTTCAAAAACTAAGTGATCATTAATGGTCCAATGCCTTAACGTTTCTCTCCTTTCAAAACCAAGAGATCGTTAATGGTCCAACACCTTAACGTTTCTCTCCTTTCCAAAAATCAAAAGATCGTTTAATGGTCCAACGCCTTAAACGACTTTTGTTCGGTTAAAATATATCTTGCAAAAAAAGATTAAAACAACTTAACCAACGTTTAGTTCTAAAAGAACTACGTAGGTCTGATTTCCTCATCGCAATTGAGGATACGTAGGAGTGAGGGAAACACCCTTGTCGACCACAAAAAGATAATAAATACAAAAAGACCCATAAAAAGCAAAAAAACATAAAAAAGGGAAAAATACATTTTGAAGTCATATTTGCGCGCTTGATTAAAGGTTGTCGTCCCTTGTGACAGACGCGTGGGGTGCTAATACCTTACTCGTGCGTAAAAACAACTCCCGAACCTTTCACACTTAAAGTTCGTAGACCACACCTTTTCCGGTTTTTCCGACATTTTCCTCAAATAAATGTTGGTGGTGACTCTGCCCGCCTTCCTCCCTTGGAAGATGCACCCGTGAGCGTCGCCCTCCCGCTGAAGGGTAGGTTGCGACAAAGTGCAATCAACTTGGTCACATCAAAGCAAATTGCACCTCAAACGAGCAATGGCCTGAGAAGAGTGATAAGAAAAGTCATGAAGAAAGAAAGACCAAGAAGGCTTACATCACTTGGGATGACAACGATTCATCCGAAGAATCTGAAAAGGAGGAAATCAACCTTCTAACAAAAGACTATAAGAGTGAAGAGGACATCACTCAAAGCGACTAAAATCAAGATGGTAATCTGATTTCCATTTCATTCCAATGATGAAGATCAAACATTCCAATCACGAAAAAGGTATTATCTTATCCAATTACTCAACTTAAGTGGTTCAGTTCATTAATTTTAAATTAAATTGTTAACATGATGACTAATATTTTTTTGTTGATTATTGTTTTGGGATTTTTTTTAAAATGATTGATTGTGTTCTTTCAACTTTCCAAGTTTTAAATTACCTTTAACAAATCTAAATGTTTGATGATGCCTGTGATCTATATCCTTCAATCCATGTGTGATTCTTGTTTGATATGTTTGAATTACTTGATTAATTGCTCAAAATATTTTTATGCTTTTCAAAATTATTATATTTTATTTCAAATAAAATTATTTTGATATGTTAAAACCTTCTATGTTAATAAAAATTCATCTTGGTAAGTGTTGATAGTCAATTAGCACTTAGTCTTAGGAAAAAGGTGTCTGGTAATCGATTACCTTCACAAGTGATCGATTATAGATTGTCAGGCTAAGTGTAATTGATTACAATCAATTACAACATTCCTGTAATCGATTACAGAGCGTCTCAGCCTATAAATTCGAATTTTCCAGAAATCGCTGGAACGCGATTTCTACAGTGACGCAACCCCTAAATTCCTAAATTTCAAAAAGCGAGCTATCCCTTAATTCTTGTCCAAATCAAGTCCCACAAAGCCCAAAATTCATCATTTTTTCATTCTCTTTCTTTTCCACCAATCAAAACTTCCAAAAATCCCTCAAATGGCAGAACCATCAAAGAAGCGAAAGGGTTCTTTAAGGAAGCTTGCTTGTGGGGCTTCTATGGAGGCTGGATCTTTGAGCTTCAATGAGGTCCTTTAATGGTGATTTTCCATCATGGAGATGCAGCGGAAGACAAAGGAGAAGAGGTGAGAGGAGGCGCCATCCACTAGGGAATAAGCCATGGAAGAAGGAGCTTCACCACCAAGATGAGCCTTGGATAAGAAGCTTGGAAGGATGCTTCAATGGAGGAAAAGAAAGAGGGAGAGAAAGAGAGAGGGGGGAGCACGAAATTGAAGGAATAAAAGAGGGAGAGAAGTTCAACTTTGAGTCGTGTCTCACAAGACTCTCATTCATCAAAGTTACAACAAGTGTTACACATGCTTCTATTTATAGACTAGGTAGCTTCCTTGAGAAGCTTTCTTGAGAAAACTTCCTTGAGAAGCTTCTTTGAGAAAACTTCCTTGAGAAGCTAGAGCTTAGCTACACACATCTCTCTAATAACTAAGCTCACCTCCTTGAGAAGCTTCCTTGAGAAGATTCCTAAAGAAGCTAAAGCTTAGCTACACACACACCCTATAATAGCTGAGCTCACCCCCATGCCAAAATACATGAAAATATAAAAAAAGTCCTTATTACAAAGACTACTCAAAATGCCCTGAAATACAAGGCTAAAACCCTATACAACTAGAATGGCCAAAATACAAGGCCCAAAGGAAGGAAAAACCTATTCTAATATTTACAAAGATAAGTGGGCTCATACTTAGCCCATGGGCTCGAAATCTACCCTAAGGCTCATGAGAACCCTAGGGCCTTCCCTTGGATCTCTAGCCCAATCTACTTGGAGTCTTCTACCCAATGCCCTTGCGGGGTAGGATTGCATCAGTTCTTCGAGTAAAAGCCGACGAAGCTTTGGGTCTCAGGATACTCCAATTCCACCATCCATTTCGTCCTCTATGTTGTTCTCATCTGAAAAGCAACGTA
Organism: Glycine max; assembly: GCF_000004515.6. Taxonomy (NCBI): domain Eukaryota; kingdom Viridiplantae; phylum Streptophyta; class Magnoliopsida; order Fabales; family Fabaceae; genus Glycine; species Glycine max. The sequence goes on from NC_038243.2 coordinate 28,503,452, forward strand.
TCCAGTACACAACTCTCTTCTCTTCTCGCTCTATAATAGATCCTAAGTTCATGGACATGGAGTTCTTTTCTGATGAAATGTTTGAGTGTGTTCAAGCATTTCAGAACTCCGGTCTCATTCCGTTTATGTCTTTAAAAATTCCTATTTATCCTGAGTTAGTGAAAGTTTTTTATTCAAACTTAGAAATTCAAGAAGGTTCCCTGATTTTTGAGGTATATGGGATTAAGATGGTCATAGACCAGTCCCTTTTCTTTGAACTCATCCAGTTATCTAGTGATCGTTGTCGCAATCTACCCTTCGGCGGGAGGGCGACGCGAGACTCGCGGAGTCGCCACCAACGTTTATTTGAGGAAAACGTCGGAAAAAACCGGAAAAGACGTGATCTACGAACTTTTAAGTGAAAGGTTCGGGAGTTGTATTTACGCACGGGAAGGTATTAGCACCCCACACGTCCGTCCCAAGGGACGGCAACCTTTAATCGAATGTGCAAACATGACCTTGATTTTTATGTTCCCTTTTTATGTCTTTATATCCTTTATACCCCTTTTTATATTTTTTCTCTTTTTGTGGCCGACAAGGGTGTTTCCCTTTGCTCCTACGTATTCCTCAATTGCGATGAGGAAATCAGACCTACGTAGTTCTTTCTTATCAAGTGATTCTTTTTACTTAAAAGGTGATCATTTTAAGGCGTTGGACCTTGAAAATGATCCATTTACTTAGTAAGAAATTGAAATGATAAACTTCAAAAACCTATTTTTATGGACGAGCTTGACTAGGCGAGTTGATTTTAGCCTTAGTTTCACTTTAGTTATTAGTCAATTCAATTAAGAATGAGAAATCCCAAAGAGAAAACGTCCGATTGATTTTCCGCTTTATTTTACTAAAAGACGTTTTTTTTATTATTATATTATTATTTTACCTCTTTTTTGATTTCCAACGTGGTTACGGCACGACCGAACGGTCGGAATTCATTTTAACCGAAGTTAACGGATAATACAATTCAAACGATCGGTGGAAATTTATTTTATTTTTAGGTTAAGCGAGAAATGACTTAAATAAAATGGCTTAAGCACGTCAAAAGGGGGTATAAAAAGTAAATGAAACGAGAATAAAAATACACAAAACACAATGTGGACCACCACGGGTACATAGAATGAATCGAAAAGCTTGGTTCGAGGTACTTACCCGTTGAAGATCGAAGAACGATGAAGAACGAATGAAGAACGTCGAAGAACGGTCGAAACCTTCGCGAAATTCCTTACGGAAAAGTTTCGGAAGCGCCTCGGCTTGGATTTTCTTCACGGAAACAATTTTTCCAAGCAAATTCGAAAGAGAGAGAAGTGCCTAAGGGGCTGAACCCTTTTTCACTTCACTTCTCCCACTATTTATAGAAAATTGGGGGAGAAGCTTGCCACCCAGCTCGCCCAGGCGTGGTTGGAATCTTCTGGAGGGCCCAAGTGGGCCTGGTTGCTATTTGCACCCCCATTTTTACTAAGTACACCCCCCCTGCCTTTTTTTGGTGATTCTTTTTTCGTAAAGTTACGGAAACTTACGAATTTCGTAACGATACTTGTTTTCTTTCCGTAATGTTACGGAACCTTGCGGATTACATAATCATCCCCTTTTTGACTTACGGAATGTTACGGAACCTCACTAATTGTGCAACGATGCTTCCATTTGATTTCCGGTGTGTCACAGAACCTTACGGATTGTGCATCAATATTTTCTTTTGTTTTCCGGCATGTCCCAGAATTTCAAAAATTGTCTAATGATGGGTGCCAAGCACCTCACAAGGACCAAACAAAAGTCGCATGTCATCAAGCAAAGGTCCCCGGACGAAATTAGGGTATGACAGTTGCCCCTCTTTACTTGTCTTTTATTGGAGATAAAAGGAAAGTAAAGATAAGACACTAATTTCGTTCCTCTCAGTTGACGAGAGTCGCGGGTGACCATAAAATCTCCGCATGCAAATGACTTGTTGTTCCCGGGGGAACAAAAGGTGCAGAAGACGATGTCAGTCTCTACATGCTATCAAGCGTTCTGTCTTACAGATAGCAAAAGAATGTTTATACGGATAACCACTCGGGTATTTCCGCCCGTCAGCGTGACTCAAAAGTCAGTATGACAGATCTTGTAAGTGCGGAAGATGATGTAAATCTCCGCGTGTCAACGGGCCTGTCGGCCGCGATTGACGAAGGGTGCAGAATGACCATAATTTGTCTCTACGTGCCATCGGACACGACTGTGTCTGAATGGCAAAAGGTGTGCGGAATGACCATAATTTGTCTCCACATGTCATCGGGCCCGCCGCCTCTAGATGACAAAAGGGTGCAGAATGACCATAATTTGTCTCTGTGTGCCATCGGACACGACTGTGTCTGAATGGCAAAAGGTGTGCGGAATGACCATAATTTGTCTCCGCATGGCATCGGGCCCGCCGCCTCTGGATGACAAAAGGGTGCAGAATGACCATAATTTGTCTCTGCGTGCCATCGGACACGACTGTGTTTGAATGGCAAAGGGGTGCGGAATGACCATAATTTGTCTCCGCATGTCATCGGGCCCGCCGCCTCTGGATGACAAAAGGGTGCAGAATGACCATAATTTGTCTCTGCGTGCCATCGGACACGACTGTGTCTGAATGGCAAAGGGGTGTGGAATGACCATAATTTGTCTCCGCATGTCATCGGGCTCGCCGCCTCTAGATGACAAAAGGGTGCAGAATGACCATAATTTGTCTCCGCACGTCATCGGGCCCGCCGCCTCTGGATGACAAAAGGGTGCAGAATGACCATACTTTGTCTCTGCGTGCCATCGGACACGACTGTGTCTGAATGACAAAGGGGTGCGGAATGACCATAATTTGTCTCTGCACGTCACATGACCTCAGGGTCAGTATGACAGAGTTTGTGGGGCGGCTGACAAAAGCAAGGCTCTTGCTCCTATGTATCCTCCAATGAGGAACTCAGACCTACGTAGTTCTAGATAACTTGTGAGACTTGAAAAGTCTCCATTGGAAGATGCTGACATCTCCGAAAAGGGCGCAGATGACCACATTTGCCTCTGCTCGTCAATCACACTTGGGGTCACTGAATGACGAGGTGCGGATAACCGTAAGGTGTCTCCGCAGGCTACTAGCTCTTGGGTCATGGTAACAAAAAGCGGTGTGGTCGACAAAAGCGAGGCTCTTGCTCCTACGTATCCTCCAATGAGGAACTCAGACCTACGTAGTTCTTGATAACTTGTGAGACTTGAAAAAGTCTCGGTGTTTTCTCCACTAAAATGCAAACATGCTTTAGTAAAGAGACAAGTATTCCAATTTATTAGAGCAGCATATGCTTTTTGGAGTGAAAAACAATGCGTCTACCGGGGAAGGAGAGTCTGCTGATGAAAACCCCCCATAACCATAAATGAGATTTTGGATGTTTAGCATTTCGTTTCTAAATGACCATTTAGAGGAAACACTGGGTTCGACAAAAATAGAAGAAAATCACTCAAAGTGTATCAATCTCGCACAGGTAAGTGTTTCATCCTAATTCCGAACCATAGATATGTCATGACTTGACTTTGCAAATTATTTCCTATCAAATCAAAAATTACATGCGTGATCATGGATCAATAGGACTTCCCTTGGGAATGGGTTCTTTTGGGGGGTTCTTCGGCTTTTGTGTGTTTTTGGCCTTTTCCTTTTCTGTTTCTGTTTTGCGCGAGGCGAACAAGTCACTGACGCACAGGATTTTGGTTGGTAATCAAAGGGAGAAGACCACTTTTAGGTCATGGTTTCCTTTTCTTTCTTTTGTTCATTTGGTGACAATTCTGTACTGTTCAGATATTGTCTGGTCAAAAAGACCTCTCTGCACATTTCTTCTAGTTTCTTTGATCAGGAACTTTCTTTCCTTCCTTTTTTACTTTCTCCCATTCTTTGGTTGGGAATTTTCTTTCTTTTCTTTTTTCTTTCTCCCACTCTTTGATTGGGAATTTCCTTTCCCTTTTTTTTTTCTCCCACTCTTTGATTGGGATTTTCCTTTCCTTTTTTTTTTTTGCTTCCGAGGGTAAGGATTGACATTCTCACCCTGGGTCAAGGTTTATGGTGAGTTAGGATTTCGGCTCAAGGCTTGTAGAATGGCTAGACATGATACATGTCAGGGTTTGGTTTGGTTCAAGGATAAAAAGGGATGCCCCACATTATTTCCATGACACAAATGCAAAAATGATGATTTGGAAACTTTATGCAAAGCTGGTCATGCATGCACCTATGTGGACACTCAAGTGTCAAATTTTTATGGTCATGTGATGCTAGGGCTCAGGATTCATATCCTCTATTTTAGTCAACACAATGTTTCCAAAATATGTTCTTTTATCAATTTGTGCATTCATTCGAGTCCATTTCGGGCGTCCGGGAAAATTTTCACAGCATTCACCCTTCAGGTGTACACACATTTTTTCAAAAACAAGTTATGATCAGTGATTTTTTTCAAAGAAAAGTTGGAAGTCATCTCTTTTCAAAAGCATGTCGGTTTTTCAGCTAAACAACTTATTTTTCTTTTCTTTTTTCCTCTTTTTTTTCTTACTTGCTCTCTTCTTTTCTTATTTGCTCTCTTTTTCCCTTTCTTTTTTTTTTTATTTTTATTATCATTTTTTTTTATGTTTTTATTTTTATGTTTGTTTTATTATTATTTTTTTTGGACGATGTTCCTAAACGAAGAACTCTACACGGTTCCAAAATTTCAAACATCATTGATAGTAATGATATAAACACTAACGCAACAATCCAAACAAAAATGTATGCGCTGTACAAATGACAATCGAAACAACAAAACAAACATTAGTCTCTCAAGTCAAAACATAACATAAAAATGATAAGAGAAATATGAAAGAAAACATGAATCTGGGGATCTCCCAGTCATGAAGCTCCACTCCCTCCCAAGAAGTCAAGCAAATCGGCCATCTCCTCGTCCTCGTGGGCCTCCTCTCCATCGCCGGGAGCCTCTGGGGGCACCTCTCCAGCTTGGGCCTCGGGCCAATCCCCGGGCCATGCGACCTCTGCCCTGAACTGGTCTGGAGTAGGGCATGAAAAAGAAGCGAAGCCTTGGCTCTGCATGCTGAGGCTCATCTGGTACAAACAATCATGGGTCTGCACATGTGCCCGGTGGTTGGCTGCCTGCTGGCGAACCAAATGCCGTAAATACTGCTTCATGTCAAACGACCCAGCCGGGCCAGCCTGATGAGGTGGTGGTGGCGCGCCCGCGGCCTGTGGAGCATTCCCCTGAGCCTGCCTCTGGGTGCAGTACTTCTCAATAAAAGCCCGGGTGATGGGTAGCCGAATCACCTTGGTAGGTGCCACGGGGACTCCGAACGACTGGCAGAGTCCTGTGATCAGCGCGGGAAATCCCAGGGCCCTGTTGGACTTATCTGGATCCAAAGGGTGCCTGGTAGGCGCCATACCTGCAAAAATATAGATGGCATCAGCGATTAACTGAGCCACATGGATGCTCATCCGCGTCAGGATGGCGTACACCAGCTGACACTTCGGCAGGGGGAGGTCGGAATTATGATCGATGGGCAGGATGTTGCTAAGCAGCAAAGTCATCCATATCTGAGTCAGGGTGGTCATGTTGGTGCGCATGATTCGCACTCGCCTCACTCGCCATACTCGCACTCCTGGCCCTCTTCCAGCACCAACGGATATCCCAGGAGCTGGCCGATAGCATCTGCATCAAACAGGATCCACTGACCCCTCACCCAGGACCTCAAGTCACGCACGCCCTCCTCTATTGGCCAAGCATTGGCATAAAATTCGAGGACTTTGTCTGGATCAAATTTGGCCATGGGGGTAACTAGTGATGCCCACCGCCGGCGACCTGTCTCCTCCTGGAAATCAGTATACTCGTCGTCCCTGAGCTGGACGCGTCGCTCCCGGAGAAATGACCATCCCTTGATGGCTTCGAAGCGCTGCTGATGTACAGCGCTCCTAAAGCGGTGACTGTCATACTCGGGAGCGGAACTAGTTCCTTCGGCCGCCTTATCCTTCCTGGACCTCTTTGAGGCAAGCTTCCTCGGGGCCATTCCCTGCGAAGGCAAACATTTGGAAAGTTAGTTTTACCAAGAAATGCTACTCTTAAAACAAAAATGGCATACAACCTCCTCCAATAAACACAAACATCAATGTAAATTTAGAGCAAACTCATGCACATACTTCCTTATGAACATTCACTCGCACAAGATATTCTTCTACCTAAAAAAAATGCACCCATGCGCAATCAAGGCACCTTTGTTACCTAGATTTATTTATGTGTACTTCCAAGGTGTATTTACTACTTACATCACATGCATTTCCTTGGCTAAATTTACATACATGCATACTCAAAGCATCTTGGCTACCAAAAATTGCACACGTGCACATTCTGGCATTTCTAGTACCTATGCATATACAAACTTTGTGATGAATCTAGGCTATCTACACAATAAGGTGCTACATTTCATGCTTTATTCAAGTGTTTTTGCTACCTAAAGCCGCATGCAAATTCAAGTATATTTCCTTTTGCTGACTAAAATTGTATTCAAATTAAAAGGTATTTTTGTAAGGTATTTTCTCTACATAACATGCAATATATATATTTTTTGTGAGACATTTTGACTACCAAAGATTACATGTACATACATCCAAGTATTTTGCTACCACACCCAAAGTGTAAATTGCCAAAGGTATTTTGCTACCTATTCTAAACCTACACATTTATGATGAGCAAAATTCCTAAACATTTAGGCGTAGGGAAATTATTGTAGCGTGGCTCATAGCTGATTGCTGGCCAAAAAGGGTAACTTTACCCAATATGCACCCCCTCTTGTGTTCTTTTGCATAAAAACTTTGGTTCCTAGGCCTAGGATATATGTGGGGCAATTACTCTAGCCCTTTCGGAACTGAATGCATGACCTAAAAAATAGAAAATATGTGCAAACCAAAATGCCCCATGGGTTGTTTCCCTACGAAAATCACGCGCTAATGCCATTGAGGCATTTCACCGAACACTTGGTGGGCGCGCGTTTAGGCATCAATAGCAAGAGAACGGGGACAATGTGGCATGTCCCATTGCTTCAAAATGCATTATAGGCCTAGGGCCATCTCATGCAAACCCCCAATTCAACCCAATCAAGCAAGAAAACAAACCAAAATTGCCCCACATATTTGAGCACACTCCCACAATTTAGAGCACCAAAAGGAGATCAAAATACACCAATGAAAAGCTAGAAAGCTTAAGGATGGAATACTTACTTGTTGGTGATGAATAAAAGCGCAAAACGGAATCGAAGAATGCGAAAAGTAGAGATCCTAGGGGTGCAAACTCGTAAATTCCGTGGGTATGGCTTTTGAAAGGGGGGAAAAGAAGTTTTTGAATGCAAAAACGTCCCCCCTTTCGTCACTTTTATATTTTGGTGCAGGGGTTGCTCGCCCAGGCGAGCTAACCTGCACTTTTTTTTTTTTTGGAGGGGAACATTAACCATGTCCCCTCCTTTTTCACGGGTTAGCGTTTACCTAACTTGAACCTACTTAAGTCAGAATTAGGCGTTGATTACTTATTTTTAAAACAAACAAATAGTAAAAGAAAACTGTGAATACAAAGGATACTGGGCTGCCTTGCAGCGACGTTCTCTGCTTGTTTCGCGCAGAGAAGGGGCAATGATCGGTCGGTCGTGACCCCACCCCCACTCGCATTCGTCCCTATGTACCTACAAGTAAGAAAAAACCAGGTGTGGCCAATCTTGACCGCATCGTTGTCTTACCTTGATTGGTTTCTGCTGTTCATGTTTTGTCTCTACCCCAGAAGGTAGCCCAAGATGATCCTGCCCCTGTTTTACCACAACAATATGCATGCGTATGCGTATGCATGAATGTTTTCAAACGCTGCAAATTTTAGTGAAAGTTGGTTTAGGTTCAATTTTAATTAAGCGCTTGGGGCATCCCATGAACTGAGCGGAAGGGCTCAGGTGATCACAAATTAACGCAAGGTTTGAAACCAACGTGAGGACTAAAACCTCGAATCCACGTTCATTTCTTTAAAAGATCGTAACGCGAGATACAGTAGACGGGGAATCCCTGGGGGAAATCCAGAAAACACATAAAGATAAAGAACATGCAACGACATCCTTAATTGCCCCAGATTCTAAGCATAATATCGCTTGACGACATCAGAATTCACAGGTGAAGGTAGCTCTTCGCCATCCATGTTGGTAAGCACCAGGGCTCCTCCGGAAAAAGCCCTCTTCACAACAAAAGGCCCTTCGTAGTTTTGGGCCCATTTTCCTCGATTGTCCTTGACAGCATGGGACATTTTCTTTAGCACAAGGTCTCCCTCATGGAACTTGCGCAAGCGTACCTTCTTGTCGAATGCACTCTTCATTCTTTGCTGGTACAAGCGCCCATGACTCATGGCCGTTAAGCGCTTACCCTCAATGAGGTTGAGCTGGTCATAGCGCGTTTGAGCCCACTCTGACTCCTTTAATCCGGATTCTGCCAAGATCCTTAATGACGGGACTTCTACCTCAAACGGTAACACAGCCTCCATCCCATATACCAATGAGAACGGCGTTGCCCCAGTTGACATTCGCACTGAAGTTCGGTAACCGTGTAACGCGAATGGGAGCATTTCGTGCCAATCTCTATATGACACGGTCATCTTTTGGATAATCTTTTTGATATTCTTATTGGCCGCTTCCACAGCTCCATTCATCTTTGGCCGGTAGGGTGTGGAATTGTGATGCTGGATTTTAAACTCCTCGCACATTTCCCCCATCATCTTGTTATTCAGGTTGGTGCCGTTGTCCGTGATAATCTTCCTTGGCAAACCATATCGGCAGATGATCTCTTTCTTAATGAACCTGACCACCACACCCCTCGTGACATTGGTGTAGGAGGCCGCCTCGACCCACTTGGTAAAATAATCTATCGCTACGAGGATGAAGCGATGACCATTCGAGGCCTTGGGCTCAATGGCCCCGATGACATCTATTCCCCACATGGAGAAAGGCCAAGGGGCGGACATGACATTCAGAGGATGTGGTGGAGCATTGACATTATCTGCGAACGCTTGACATTTGTGGCATTTCCTCACATGGACACAACAATCACTTTCCATGGTAAGCCAGTAATAACCTGCTCTTAGGATCTTCCTGGCCATAGCATGCCCGTTGGCGTGCGTTCCAAACGAGCCCTCATGGACTTCCTCGATCATGTGATTCGCCTCCCTGGCATCCACGCATCGTAGGAGTGTCATGTCGTGATTTCTCTTATACAGTATGCTTCCGCTCATGAAGAAACCGGCTGCCAACCTTCTCAATGTCCTCTTATCATTGTCGGCAATCTCTGGCGGGTATTCTTTGCTTACGACATATCGCTTGATGTCGAAATACCAAGGCTTACCGTCCCGTTCCTCTTCTACTTGGCAACAATGCGCGGGTTTGCCACGACAGCAAAATTCAATGTATGGTAGATCCCCATGCGGCGTTAGATGGAACATAGACGCCAAAGTAGCAAGCGCATCCGCCATTTGATTTTCCTCGCGGGGAACATGATGGAAGGAGATCTCATCAAAGGTCTTAGCCAATTCCTTGATATAGGCTTTGTAGGGTATCAGCTTGGGATCTCTAGTTTCCCATTCCCCTCTCAGCTGATGGATGACCAACGCTGAGTCGCCAACACCTTGAGTAGTTTGACATTGGAGTCAATCGCTGCCTGGACGGCTAGGGCACATGCTTCATATTCGGCCATGTTGTTGGTGCAGTCGAATCCTAGCCTGGCTGTGAAAGGTACACATTGATTGTCCGGAGAGACCAATACTGCTCCAACGCCATGGCCTAGAATGTTTGACGCTCCGTCAAACCATACGGTCCATTTGTCCCGATCTTCGTCTAATTTTTCCTCAAACAAGGCCATGATGTCCTCATCCGGGAATTCAGGGTGCATGGGCTGATAGTCGTTAAGAGGCTGCTGAGCCAAATAATCTGCTAAGGCGCTTCCTTTTATCGCCTTTTGGGTGACGTAAACTATATCAAACTCGGATAGCAGGACTTGCCACCGGGCGATTCGTCCTGTGAGAGCTGGCTTCTCAAAGATGTACTTAACCGGGTCCATCTTTGATATTAACCAGGTAGTATGGCTCAGCATGTACTGCCTTAGGCGATGGGATGCCCATACTAAAGCACAACACGTTCTTTCGAGCAAGGAGTAATTCATTTCACAGGTCGTGAACTTCTTACTTAGGTAGTAAACAGCGCGCTCTTTCTTCCCGAATTCGTCATGTTGCCCCAGCATACACCCCATTGACTCGTCTAAGATTGTCATGTACAAGATGAGAGGCCTTCCAGGTACTGGTGGCATACGCACAGGGGGATTCATAAGACACTTCTTGATCCTTCCAAAAGCCTCTTGGCAACCCTCATTCCAGCGATCAGTTTGGTTTTTGCGTAAGAGCTTGAACAACGGCTCACAAATGGCGGTGAGCTGCGATATGAATCTGGCAATATAATTCAAGCGTCCCAGGAAACCTCGGACTTGCCTCTCAGTACGGGGTTCCGGCATCTCAAGGATGGCCTTTACTTTTTCGGGGTCTACCTCTATCCCTTTCTGGCTTACGATGAAACCAAGCAATTTCCCTGATTTGACCCCAAAGGTACACTTGGCGGGGTTCAACCTTAATTGATATTTCTTAAGCCTTTCAAACAACTTCCGCAGGTTGACCAGGTGTTCTTCCTCGGATTTAGATTTAGCAATTATGTCGTCCACGTAGACCTCGATCTCTTGATGCATCATGTCATGGAACAAAGCTACCATGGCCCGTTGATAAGTTGCCCCGGCATTCTTGAGTCCAAAGGACATCACCTTGTAACAGAACGTCCCCCACAGGGTGAAGAAGGTAGTCTTTTCCATATCCTCTGGCGCCATCTTTATCTGATTGTAACCGGAGAAACCATCCATGAAGGAAAATAAAGCGAAATTGGCCGTGTTATCCACGAGGATATCGATGTGTGGCAAAGGAAAATTGTCCTTGGGACTGGCCCGATTCAGGTCCCGATAATCCACACACATTCGTACTTTCCCATCCTTCTTAGGGACCGGTACAATGTTGGCAACCCATTTTGGATACCGAGCGACGGCCAGAAAACCAGCGTCAAATTGCTTCTTCACTTCTTCTTTTATCTTCAAGGATGTTTCGGGCTTCATCCTTCTCAGTTTCTGCTTTACCGGGGAACACTCAGGATTTAGAGGTAATCGGTGCTGTACAATGTCAGAACTCAAACCAGGCATATCTTGGTATGACCAAGCAAAGATGTCTTGGTAGTCTCTTAGCAAGGTTATTAATTCTTCACGAATAGGTGCGGTAATACCTGTGCCTATCTTTACTTCCCTTTTTCCACTGCCAATTCCCAAGTCTACTAGTTTTGTTTCTTCTTGATGAGGCCCCATTTCTTGGTCCTCATGGGCGACCATCCTTTCTAATTCTGGGGGAAGTCCCACATCCTCGTTCCCTTCATCTTCTGTTTGATTCGTTTCTTGCTCGAAATTGATAGGCGGGTCCCAGGTATTAGTACCTTCGAGGGACTCGTCATTGGATCTGCCGTTTTAAAAAGTAAAGAAGTAAACATGCAAATGGATGAGAATGGGTAGAGACGTAGGAACAGATGAAGAAAGATCCTTGTATTATAAATTCAAAACAAAGGACACAAAGCCTTAACAAAAGAAAAACTCTAAAGCCTAGGCCCAACTATAGAGTTTTTTAAGACCGTAAAGGTTTACATTATGCTCGTTGTGTAAATGTCGGGGCGTTCCTCCACTCGCCAATTTCCCAGCTGGAAATCAGGAGGGCATGGTCGTACCAAATCCAATGTACTCGGAACATCATCTTCGTATATCGCGACCACTTGACCTTCGTCCCCCAGACCCGCGCTTATAAAGCTCCTACTTATGTGGCAGGGCGGGCTTCCTTCACCTTCTTGTCTCAACCGCGAGCCTTGACTACCGCTCTTCCTTCTCGCGATGCTTCTCTTTATAACTGCCTGAGTGGGCTTATAGCCTAACCCATACTTCCCACGATTTCCTTTGGCATTTATGATGCAATCCTACCCCGCAAGGGCATTGGCTAGAAGACTCCAAGTAGATTGGGCTAGAGATCCAAGGAAAGGCCCTAGGGTTCTCATGAGCCTTAGGGTAGATTTCGAGCCCATGGGCTAAGTATGAGCCCGCTTATCTTTGTAAATATTAGAATAGGTTTTTCCTTCGTCTAGGCCTTGTATTTTGGCCATTCTAGTAGTATAGGGTTTTAGCCTTGTATTTCGGGGCATTTTGAGTTGTCTTTGTAATAAGGACTTTTTTTTTTATTTTCATGTTTTTTTGTCATGGGGGTGAGCTTAGCTATTATAGGGGGTGTGTAGCTAAGCTCTAGCTTCTCATCTCAAGGAGGTGAGCTTAGCTATTAGAAAGGTATGTGTAGCTAAGCTCTAGCTTCTTTAGGAATCTTCTTAAGGAAGCTTCTCAAGGAGGTGAGCTTAGTTATGAGAGGGGTGTGTGTAGCTAAGCTCTAGCTTCTCAAGGAAGTTTTCTCAAAGAAGCTTCTCAAGGAAGTTTTCTCAAGAAAGTTTCTCAAGGAAGCTACCTAGTCTATAAATAGAAGCATATGTAACACTTGTTGTAACTTTGATGAATGAGAGTCTTGTGAGACATACTTCAAAGTTCCACTTCTATACCTCTTTTATTCCTTCAATTTCGTGCTCCCCCCTCTCTCTTTCTCTCCCTCTTTCTTTTCCTCCATTGAAGCATCCTCTCCAAGCTTCTTATCCAAGGCTCATCTTGGTGGTGAAGCTCCTTCTTCCATGGCTTATTCCTTAATGGATGGCGCCTCCTCTCACCTATTTTCCTTTGTCTTCCGCTGCATCTCCATGGTGGAAAATCACCATTAAAGGACCCCATTGAAGCTCAAAGATCCAGCCTCCATAGAAGCTCCACAAGCAAGCTTCCATCAATTTATCAGGTTAGTTATGCCGCCGTTATCTTTGCCTAAACCCATTCCGGGTCCGTAACCGTTCCCCAACATAACTCGGGCCATCATTATTGTTGCATCGGACAAGCAAGGCTGCCCAGAGAAGGAGTCCACGGAGGAAATGCTTACCACTTCAAAAGACTGGAAAGCGGTTTCTAATGACTCCTCTGCGGCTTCCACATAAGGCATAGAGGATGGGCAGCTCACCAAGATGTCTTCCTCGCCTGATACGATGACCAGATGCCCTTCCACTACGAATTTCAACTTTTGGTGGAGTGTAGAGGGAACAACTCCCACTGAGTGGATCCACGGGCGCCTCAACAGACAGCTGTAGGGGGGGTTAATATCCATTATTTGGAAAGTAACTTGACAGGTGTGAGGGCCTATCTGTACTGGGAGATCGATCTCTCCCCTAACCTCTCGGCGGGTGCCGTCGAAGGCACGAACCACCATTGAACTCGGCTTTAAGTGGGAGGCATTGAATGGTAATTTCTCCAAAGTGCTCTTAGGCATCACGTTTAAACTGGAACCATTATCGATGAGCACCTTGGCTACGATATGGTCCATACACTTGACTGATACGTGCAAAGCTTTATTATGCCCTCTCCCCTCGGCGGGGATTTCTTCTTCGGCGAAGGCGAGATAGTTGTTGGCAGTGATATTATTGACCAGCCCTCCGAAACCTTCTACCGAGATGTCTTGGGCCACATGGGCCTCATTCAGAACTTTTACTAGCAGAGCCCGATGAGGCTCGGAGCTCATGAGTAACTCCAACAGCGAGACCCTGGCTGGAGTTTTGTTGAGCTGTTCGATAACCTTGAATTCGCTCTGCTGAATTATACGGAGGAACTCACTGGCTTCCTCTAGCGACACCTCCTTTTTGCCATCCCTTTTCTCCGGAAGACCTTTCGCCGGAATATCTTTATTCGAAGCGAGGGGTGCTTCGTCATCTTGTTCCTCCACCACTTTTCCTTTACCCTTGACGTTCGCGGGTTGGACTGGTAGGTCCGGAGGCACAAACACACGACCGCTACGGGTCACACCACTCAGTCCCGTGATATTTGTTACCTTAGCCGACAACGAGCTGACATCGGTGGCTTCTTCTTCCTTCTCCCTCGGAGGTGTATATCTCCATGGGACTGTGTGGCTATTTTGGTACGGGAAAGGAAAAGGTTTAGCTGCTAAGGGGTGTCCGGGTTTTTGCGAAGCTGTGCCCTTGGTGAAGTATATCACCAAGGGTTTGGGCTTTGCAACACTGCTCCCATCCGTGGACTGCATGCATATATGCTGTTCTTCTCTTCCTTCACTGCCAACTTCCAGTCGACCTTGATCTATCATTCGCTGTAACAATTCCTCTACTCCCAAACACGTTTCCATGTCATGCAGCTCGCCGGAATGCAGCAAACAGGAATCCTCCTTACTCCCACTATGGGGAATCACACCTCCCTTTTGTAGGGCCTCAAAGATAAACCTCCTAGGGGTTGCCACATCCTTTAAAGGTTTAGACCTGCGCGGTCTATCGGACTCAACAGCGTTAACAGCTCCCCCTCCATGATTGGCGAGCGGGTTGGTTCTCACATTGGGTCGATCCTCTTGGAAAGTCAGCCATCCAGCATCTATCAAATGTTGGACCTTGTATTTAAGGGCCAAGCATTTTTCAATGGAATGCCCCGGGACACCCCCATGGTACTTGCAAGTTGCGTTAGGGTCGTACCACTTTGGGAAAGGGGGTTGGAGGACCTTTCCGGGAGTTACCACGGCCAAATGGTTGGCGATGAGGGACGGCAAGAGGTCTTCGTACGTCATTGGGAGTGGGGTGAATTCTTGAAATGGCCTCGGAGGGAAGTTCCTTGTTGCGTTGGAATTACCGGCCGGGCGAGTTGTGTTCGGAGTTGGAACTTGGGGAGCTTCCCTCTGGGTGGGTGCCTTAGGCTGCACAGGTGCCGAACTAGAGGTGTTCCCGGTATGAGCCGAGAAGCTCGGGTGATGTTGCGCGTACTGATGGGTACCATGAGGTGTCTGCAGGGGTTTGACCCACGCAGATGTTGAAGAGACGGCATGGGCATCTCCTTCCTTCCTTTTTGCCCCCGTTGTCCCGATTCTTTTGGCATTCGCACTCGTGGAGGAAACGTAATCGAACTTTCCTCTTTTCAACCCTACCTCGATTCTTTCCCCGGCGAACACTAGGTCCGCGAAGCTGGACGGCATGTAACCTACTAGCTTCTCATAGTAGAACACTGGCAGAGTGTCTACCATCATGGTGATCATCTCTCTTTCTACCATGGGAGGAGCCACTTGTGCCGCTAGGTCTCTCCACCGCTGTGCATATTCTTTAAAGGTTTCGCCCTCTTTCTTGAACATATTTTGCAGCTGAGTGCGATCGGGAGCCATATCGGAATTATACTGATATTGCCTTAGGAAGGCAGTAATCAGATCCTTCCAAGTACGGATACGGGAAGCTTCCAAATTAGTGTACCAAACTACCGTGGCTCCGGCCAAGCTATCTTGAAAAAAGTGTATTAATAGCTTCTCATCCTTAGAGTGTGCGCCCATCTTGCGACAGTACATCTTGAGATGGTTTTTGGGACAAGTCGTCCCTTTATACTTGTCGAAGTCCGGCACTTTGAACTTCGGGGGGATAACAACATCGGGTACTAAGCAAAGATCCGTCATGTCTGCGAACGGATAGTCCCCAAATCCTTCCACGGCTCTCAATCTTTCCTCGAGGAGGTCGAGCTTCCTCCTCTCTTCAGTTGTCGGGGACGGTCCTTCCGTGGACAAAACTATTGGTTGTGTCGCGATGTTGGGCTGAGGCAACGTGCTGGGTGCCGGCCCTTTAGGGATCGGGGGATAGAACTCGACATCCCTTCGAGCATAGTCTTGAGGGTCTTTGTGGACCTCGTCAGGCTGTTGAGGAGGCTCTCTTTCAAGGACGGGAGAAGCAATATGGCCCGCATCGTCTTGCAAGACGGGTGGTGAGTAGTTGGGCGGCAATCCATAAGGGTAAGCCGCTCGGTTGTATCCCAGGTGAGGGTTGCCATCGTGCCCCAGTGTGTCCCTTCCCCGTCCTACTATGTTTGAGGGAGGATGGTGCGCAGTTGCCAAGAGAGTTGGGTCTGCTTCGGCAGCCGAACTGACAGCGGCAGCGGTCGCCGCGTTTTTCTCCATGAGCTGCCTCATTCCTAACATGGCCTCCATCATGGAGGCCATCTGTTCTTTCAGAGTCGACATGTCGGCTTTCATCTGTTCCTGTGTCTCCTCTTGATCACCCATCGTTCTAGATTTGGATCTGGTGCGATAGGGATGCCTTGTGGCGTGTTTAGTTATGGTGTTTTTCCCTAAAAAACCAAACGTGAGGAGTGGGTAAAGAAAGAAAGAATGCATGCTAGAGATAAAATGCAGGAGTGATTTGATTTGCACAAGCTTTTTAGAGTAGAAACATGGGACCAACAAATTTTATTTCAAAAAGTTGTATCTAGTCAAGGTCTGAGAGACCATACAAGTTTCCTAGCGATTTCTAATTATGTGGGCCATTAAGTCTATCATATGCTGACAATAGCCGAGAAGCCCATGAATTTCTTCGGGGGCGGAGTAGGTGTCCGCCATCGCCTTGGCCTTGGCTAACAATCGGGGAAGTTCTTGACTCCCGTTCAAGGTAAGAGCAAACCGATCCATCCACACGGTTGCCTCTTGGTGTAAAGAGTCGATCACCCTTCCTCTAGCCTCTTTTTCCGCGTATACTTGGGCATACTCGTCCGTGACCCTATGCTCGTGGGCCGTGGCTAGACCTAACTCTTCTTGGTACTTGGCGATGATAGCTAGCATGTTGGTCTCCGTCTCGCATAAACGCTGAGACAAGCTTCTTTTGGACCTTGAACAGGCAACTAACTCCTCTTTCAAAACCATGCTATGTGCTCGCGACTGGTCCCTCTCTTCCCTTCGCAGCTTGAGTTCATTGTTGCTACCCCACAGAGCTCCGCAAAATTTGTTCCGGCCATACTCTTCCTTGCGAGCTCTCTTGGCCTCTTGTTCAAGGGCTCTCGCGGTAGTTGCATTCTCTTCCCGTAATCCGGCACACTCCTTCCGGATGTGTGTAGCGGCCAACTTGAACTTCTCCTTGGCAAGTTTCGCCTTTCCTAACTCGCTTTTGAGAGCTTGGACTTCTTCGTCCTCTTCCGGTGCTTCAAAACTCTCTTTGCTGATGACTTTTAACTTGGCGAGCCAATCTAAACCTCGTATATGAACTTTCAGCCATTCATGGTAACCACCAATGATGTTATTACGAATGCCCCTAAGTTCTTGATCTTTCCTTAACGGGGTTTCCCATGCCTTATGGATTCTTTGTATAGCCTTGAAATTTTGTGCGCCGAAATCCCTCACAAGGAAAGGAGACATGCTTTCTTCCGTCGGTGCTCCCCTCATGGGGTACCTTAGTTGTCTTATAGCGAGTGCGGGATTGTAGTTAATACAACTCCTCGTTCCTATCAGCGGAATGTTTGGGTACCCTCCACATGAGAAAAGGACTCCCTCCTTTCCTTCCTTCCATCAGGGGAACCAATTGATTGTTCTACCTCTTATCCCAGCCAAAAGCTGGTCCCAATCTATTCCTCTCTTTTCAGTACACGAGCGATGGCTCTGGAGCGGACATGGATGCCTCGTGTCTTGCTGGAACAGGTGTGAAACCAACCAAACATAGAGGGCGGGCAAGCAACAGATGATCCGTGCGCTACTCTTTTCGCACCTTCGGCTAAATGTGTCAAATAAATCGGCCAAGACAACTACCACCGGACTTTCTTTGCTATGGTGGTATGCAAGGAAAGCGTCGATTGCGGCTAGGTCCATCAAACCATCTACGTTTGGAAAGAGGACGACCCCAAAAATTAGCAAAGCTAACACATCCATAAACGGGACCCAATCTCCTTGATTGGCCATAACCCTCGCCTTGTCTTCTAGGTACTTCCGTGGTAGGCCCGCTATGCCGTTTCGAGTCTTTTTTATGCGGTCCAAACCTCTTGTTGAATCCTTGACCACAGTTGCAACTCTGCTCAAAGAGGGGAGACACCCGGAGGAAAGGTATGGTTTTCTTCCCCCGAGAGGACATCCTAGAATCTCCTCAAATTCTTCAATGGTTGGTACCAATTGGAAGTCTCCGAACGTGAAGCATCTCAAAGGCTGGTCGTAGTATTGGGTGAGTGATGCAATGGCTTCTATGGATATCTCTGCTGTGGTCAACTCTAAGATCTTTCCATAAATCTTGCGGAAGGCTTGCATTTGGAGAGGTTCCATCAACCGCCCTAATTCCTTGATGCTGGTGGTATCTAGGCTTTTAACCTTGACTTGGTAAAACCTCTTGCCGGTTTGATTTGTCCCCATGCTTACTAAAGTGAGACAAAAAGCTGGTGCAAATCAAAACTCCGATATCTCATGGGTGGAATGGATGAATGCATGAAGGAATGCATATGACACAACTGTAATTTAAGAATGCGGGTGCCTGGGACATTGTCTCCTTCTTAGACACAACGTCTAGGGGTAGCAAAGTGCCCCAACGTATGTATTTAAGACGGTGACCCGGACCCTCCGTTGATTTGTCTATAGAGGGGATCAAGACAGAACCCGTATACGATGCATATGCAAAAGGCGCAATGCGGGAATGTACATAGTATGACAATATTCACTGAACATAAGCAAAAGGGTATATGATACTTATGCATGGCAGTGTGAAAAATGGCACGCAGCGTATCTGCTACGTGCCCCTATTTAGGGGACCTATAAGGGAGAGAACTAACTAGGCATTTAGTGATAACCCCCAAGGTAGTCATATCTCTCTTGATGGTTTCTAGAGGTATTATCCCCTTCGAAGAACATACAGCAGCAGTAGGGACTACTAGCAACAATATGTTTTCAAAGAGGAAAACTCTAGATGAGGGTTCACTATAATCAAGCAAGTCGGAGACCTAGCATGATCACAGATTCACCTCCACTCCTTATGTTCCTATGAACCCGGGTATAGGGCCCTTTTTCAACTAACAGTGTGTGCAAATAGTGTTGGTGTTTGTGTGCATCAAATGAATAAATATTTACCTCATGCATACATTTTAAAACGCACTAAAAGCAACAAAGAGTTTATATACATAAGAACATAATGAAGGGAAACCAACAAAGGGGTAAGTCAATGTAAAACATTGCACAAGATTAAATGGCCTAACTCTCTAAAAACAGTCCCCAGTGGAGCCGCCAACTGTCGCAACCTACCCTTCGGCGGGAGGGCGACGCGAGACTCGCGGGATGCGTGTTCCACGAAAGGAATACGCGCGGAGTCGCCACCAACATTTATTTAAGGAAAACGTCGGAAAAACCGGAAAAGACGTGATCTACGAACTTTTAAGTGAAAGGTTCGGGAGTTGTATTTACGCACGGGGAAGGTATTAGCACCCCACATGTCCGTCCCAAGGGACGGCAGCCTTTAATCGAATGTGCAAACATGACCTTGATTTTTATGTTCCCTTTTTATGTCTTTATATCCTTTATACCCCTTTTTATATTTTTTTCTCTTTTTGTGGCCGACAAGGGTGTTTCCCTTTGCTCCTACGTATTCCTCAATTGCGATGAGGAAATCAGACCTACGTAGTTCTTTCTTATCAAGTGATTCTTTTTACTTAAAAGGTGATCATTTTAAGGCGTTGGACCTTGAAAATGATCCATTTACTTAGTAAGAAATTGAAATGATAAACTTCAAAAACCTATTTTTATGGACGAGCTTGACTAGGCGAGTTGATTTTAGCCTTAGTTTCACTTTAGTTATTAGTCAATTCAATTAAGAATGAGAAATCCCCAAGAGAAAACGTCCGATTGATTTTCCGCTTTATTTTACTAAAAGACGTTTTTTTTATTATTATATTATTATTTTACCTCTTTTTTTATTTCCAACGTGGTTACGGCACGACCGAACGGTCGGAATTCATTTTAACCGAAGTTAACGGATAATACAATTCAAACGATCGGTGGAAATTTATTTTATTTTTAGGTTAAGCGAGAAATGACTTAAATAAAATGGCTTAAGCACGTCAAAAGGGGGTATAAAAAGTAAATGAAACGAGAATAAAAATACACGAAACACAATGTGGACCACCATGGGTACATAGAATGAATCGAAAAGCTTGGTTCGAGGTACTTACCCGTTGAAGATCGAAGAACGATGAAGAACGAATGAAGAACGTCAAAGAACGGTCGAAACCTTCGCGAAATTCCTTACGGAAACGTTTCGGAAGCGCCTCGGCTTGGATTTTCTTCACGGAAACAATTTTTCCAAGCAAATTCGAAAGAGAGAGAAGTGCCTAAGGGGCTGAACCCTTTTTCACTTCACTTCTCCCCCTATTTATAGAAAATTGGGGGAGAAGCTTGCCACCCAGCTCGCCCAGGCAAGCTCAGCTCGCCCAGGCGAGCAGGGTTGCTACCTCCAGAAGCAACAGCCTTCTGGAGGAATCTTCTGGAGGGCCCAAGTGGGCCTGGTTTCTATTTGCACCCCCATTTTTACTAAGTACACCCCCTGCCTTTTTTTGGTGATTCTTTTTTCGTAAAGTTACGGAAACTTACGAATTTCGTAACGATACTTGTTTTCTTTCCGTAATGTTACGGAACCTTGCGGATTACATAATCATCCCCTTTTTGACTTACGGAATGTTACGGAACCTCACTAATTGTGCAACGATGATTCCATTTGATTTCCGGTGTGTCACGAAACCTTACGGATTGTGCATCAATATTTTCTTTTGTTTTCCGGCATGTCCCGGAATTTCACAAATTGCCTAATGATGGGTGCCAAGCACCTCACAAGGACCAAACCAAAGTCGCATGTCATCAAGCAAAGGTCCCCAGACGAAATTAGGGTATGACAATGGTGTATCGTTTGAAGGTACACTTGATGATGATTGGAAGTTTGATTTTTCTGTTTCTGATGCCCGCCGGTTGGCTTGCATCAACCAAGCGGATATGACCGGAAGGCTTCTTGCCGGCTCATTGACATTTGATTGTCGCATCCTCCACTATCTTATTGTTCGCATTTTGCTTCCGAGATCTTCAAACCTTGCACAGGTTTTTGAAGAAGATCTCATTATCATGTGGGCCTTTCTTACCAGTCGTTAAATCGACTAGGCTCACTTAGTTCATTATCATATGAATAAGGCATTGCAATCAGACGCTCCCTTACCCTATCCTCATCTTATTTCTCTCTTTCTTCACCATTTCGAGGTACCTCTTGATTCTGAGCCTTCTGTTCAAATCAAGAAGTCCTTTTCCATTGGGGCTGCAGTGGTCGCCTCCTTCGGTTATCGCAAAGAGCATGATGGCTCTTGGATAAAGAAGGATGCTCAACCACATGATGCTAAGGGTTGCTCGCCCGCTCGAGAGGATTCTTCTCTTCTGTAGAGTGTCATGGATAGGTTTGATAGTCTTCAGACCTATGTTGGAGAGAGATTTGACTCCTTGGAGAGTCAAGTAGACATTCGATTCAGAAAGATCAAGAAGCATTCAAGAATCAAATGAAGAAATCAAGAAGCATCAAGCCAAGTCAAAGTAGGTAGTAAAAAGTATTTTTCAAAAAAACATCAAATAGCACACTTTTTGTTTTAAAAAGGATTTTTTGAAATCTTCTAAGTTACCAGAGTTTTTACTCTCTGGTAATTGATTACTATTACCATTTGGTAGTAATCGATTACCAGTTACCAAGATGGTTTTCAAACTGGTTTCAGTGCTTTGCAACGTTCCAAAATGATTTTCAAATAGTGTAATCAATTACACTACATTAGTAATCGATTACAAGTGAATATGAATGTTGGAATTCAAATCCAATTGTGAAGAGTCACAACTTTTCATAAAATACATTGTGTAATCGATTACACCATTATGGTAATTGATTACCAGTGAATGTTTTTGAAGAAAATGTTAAGAGTTAAAACTCTTAACATGATTTTCTCGGAAGGTATCAAGGTTCTATAAATATAAGACCTTGGCATGCATTTTAAATATACAATAACACAGAAAAACACATATGATTACACAGAACTTTCCACTGCTTTTCTCTTGCAAAACCTTTGTCAAATTCATTCTAAGTTTTTGTTCAATCTTTCCTTGAAGAAAGGAAAATTCTGCAAAAACAAAAACTGTGTTATCCTTTTGTTTTTTCTCTTCTTCTTCTTTCATTCTCCCTCTTGCCAAAAGAATTCAAAGAACTAACCGTCTGAGAATTCTTTTGATTCCCCAAACAAAGAATTCAAAGAACTAACCGTCTGAGAATTCTGTGTAAGAAGTGGGTAGCTTCATGGTTGTAATAGAGAACACAAGGGAGGGTACATCCTTTGTGGCTCTATTCTTGTAAAGGATTTTTACAAGGAAAGGAAATCTCAAGAGGTTGCTTGAGGACTAGATGTAGGCACGGGTCATTGTCGAACCAGTATAAAACTTGTGTTTGCTTTCTTCTTCCCTACGCTTTTTACTTTTCCGCTGTGCACTTTTTATTTCTACTTTACTTTTGTCTAAGTTATTGTTTCTGTTCTTTATTTTCTCATAACTTAGTAGTAAAGCCTAATTGAATCTAGTAACATTAAGAAGGGTAATTTTTTAATTAGTCAAGACACGTTCATAATTAATTCAACCCCCCTTCTTAATTATTGCGAGGCCACTAGTTCCAACATGGGTACCTTAGCCTCTTTTTCTAGGTAGAAACTAAGATTGATTGTGATTGTTTGTAAGAATTCAAAGTCCATAGTGAAAATCTAATTCAGATTGAATTAGATAGCTGGAGTAGCTTCTCTATAGATAGAGAGTGAACTAGTATAAAAATTGGTGTACTTCTTCTCTTGATCTTATCTTTCTCATTGTATTCTTGATCAATTTGCTGAGTTCAAAAAAATATTTTTTTAAGGAACTTGAACAAAATATTTTATGAAAGGATGATTTATTAGATATTGGTTTTAAACAAAAGTTTATGATACAATCCTTGGAAGCGAAAGTTTTTCAAAACTTTGTTTTTAAGTATGATTTGATTTCAAAATCAATTCACCCCCTTCTTGGTTTGTGAGCTCCATCATTTTTTCAAAATAATGTCTACCATAGGTCAAAATTAGAGCACACAAAGGTTGTTTAAGACCCTTTATCTCAACATAGGTCAACAAAACTTTGTTTAAGACTTTCAAACAATATTGTCCATATCCTTATAACTGCATCGAATAAAAGTGTTAATGATTGAAAAATTATTTTTCCTTTCATTCATGTCATGCAGATTGTATTATTTATGACTTTAAAAATTACAAACTATTAGTTGAATAGCACGAATAAAATTGTTTTGTGTCTTCCTCTATCCTTTGTCATAACCTACACCTAAGCTCTTCATATTGAATCGCTTACATTTCCAACAATTCTTGTATAGAGATATATTGATATAATTTTATTTGTGCACCATAGACAGACATCATGGAAGGGACAGCTGTTAAAAAAGTGATAAACTATTATGGGCTGATTTCTTCCTTAATTTTATACCCTTAAATTGGGTAATCGTATATTATTTTTTACAACAAATGTCGAATTCAGAATTTGATTATTCATTATATTAGTGAAATTTATGTGCAAATATATATATATATACCGATATTTGAAAACAACAAGCATTGGTATGTGTTGGTCATTAGCATAGATGATAAGAAATTGTAGCACTTGGATTCAAATATCACAATTGAATCATTAGAAGACAGAAAACAAGTGATAAGGACAATGGTTTGTGATGTGTTGGTCATTTATTTAGTATTTGTTTAGCTCATTGAGGTAGACTACCAACCTAAAGTATCATATTCGTATTTTAGGGCCAATTCATGCCATCTGATATTAGTTCTGTTTTTGAAAGAGATAACATCAATTGGGGTATCAAATACATGGAGAATTGGGACATCGTCCAAGCTCGAGGAATCCCAAATTATGGTTGAAGGTTAGTTCTTGCAGCTTAATATGCATTTGTAATTCATAAAAATACTAATACAATTTTGTTAATTAATAATGCAACGAAAACTCAACCTTGTGGGTCCTTGAGTGGATGTAGATAGAAGGGTCTTTTGTGGATTTGTCGTATGAAGTGGTAAGACTTCTCATATTAGATATAAAATGTTACAAATTCCGTTGCATTTTAGAACTTACTCAATTTACATGGGCTTGTAGCTTGATGACAAAGTTGTTAGAATGAAGGTTGCTATGACTTTGATAGGTGGGCACAATGAGCGCCAAACCATGGTCATCCTGGCCAATGCAGTTAAAAATTGGAATGCATGCTTCCCAGATTGTCAATGAAACCGTTAAAGATTGGGGTTTTTTTTTGCTTCTTTTGCACTTTTTTTAGGCAAGGGATTATTTATATTTGAACATGAGTGTGAATTGATAAACATGGAAATGCAGTTATTATTATTTTTTTATTATTCCATATGTTTGGCCAACATCCATATACCTTTAATATTGGTATGCACTTACAATATTAAAATGCATATTTGTTGTCCTATGTTGCCCAAATTTGGCACCCTTGTAGTTGGTAAGGTGCATCCATGAACAATTTGTATGTCATAACAATTTGTAGTGGTAAATCTTGTTTGCACGACTATGGCTTTCTCAATACTTTCATATTAATTTAGCACTTTTGTCATATAACTTATCCTATACCGCAAAATCAACCATTAAAATCGATAGTTTGATATATTGCAACGTTATGAATATTGTCATTATTTTCGAATAAAAAATGTACTAGTGAAGGGGAACAAATAATACCATCATAATATTACGAAAATACACCCACCTCATTCACTCCTTAATCACTTTTTCACAAGACAAAAAATTTATCCAAAACACCAATGTAACCACCTAGCTTATCCTTATATGTGTCAAATGATATAAATACTATTATAACCATAACTTAAGTCATCAGAAGTAGCACCATGTAAAAATTACTCTGACATTCGTTCATTACTCCAACTATAACCTGAAATTAACAAAGGTTGCACCACATCAACCTAGTTTGACAACTAATAATGAACACTAACATCTAACAAACACCCTAATAAAATCATAATAACAAAAATGACAAGGGGAACAATCAAACAACATTGTTTAAAAAACGTGTTGACAACCTGCATCAAATCCGGCAGATGCTTTCAGCAATAAAAGTTTATGAATGGTCCATGTACTATACACTACAAACGTTATAGTCAATAACATGCTGGTCTTATTACTAGTTAACGATGATAGTAAAATATGAGAACTATGGTAAAAAAATATCAATACCCATTGATAGTTATAATTGTCATCCATGTTTGGGGAATTGTTGATTTGCTGTGTTATGTGAACAAAAGAGGTTGCTCCTGTAATGCCACCATTATAAGATGCAAACATGCAAGACCTTTTGTTGTGGCCAGTACCACCACACTGCCTACATGTTTGAATCCTCTTACGCCTACTAGACTGATTGGTTACCACTTGGCTAGATCCTTTTGCCCTTACAACAGTAGGATAAAAAACATTACCAAACCTAGTTTCAATTTGTTCATCACCAACGTTCATAGAAGGTGCACTACTATTTTTAAGCTTTAGCCTTTCAAGTTCACTAGAAAATAAGTCTAACAAGTCATCAAAGTCTTCTTCACGGTGTGCAGCCTCACAAACTTCCTTTGGTAGTTGTAGTAGTGTGGCATATATAGCAATTAATTATGAATTCCAATACATTGAGGCATCTGGGTACTTTCCTTTAATGGGATGCTTTGCACTCTTGGACCACCTATCAAGGAGCAACGATTTCAGGAACTCATTCAAATTTAAACAAACTAACATGGTAATAATCTGTTCACATGGAAGACCAATGGATTCCATTCAGAAACAACTATAACTAAATTGACCTAAAGATGGGCAAGAAGACACGTGAAAAACACTTTCACTATGATACTTAACAACCATGTAAACAGAAAATGTTATCATCTCCTTGCAATCAACTATCCTTACCCTTACAATTCTTCTAATAATAGGACACAACAACAAAAGTAATTCCTTTGTTAGTACAACGACAAAAACATGCCTTACTAGAGACTGAAGATTAGTCTCCAATGGAACATTGCCATAGTTCAAAAAATAATCTGATACAACTTCCCTATGCCGAAAGTATGTCAAGCACCTTTGAAATTGTTCAACAAAATCAGTCAAATTGGTTTTCACATCAACATATTTTGCTACATGACTATGAAAGATTTCATAGCATGATGTCGTTTGAATACCCACAAAAAAATTTCCCTTTATATGAATAGGTGACCACATCTTCCGTTTGGCATAAAGTTTATTGACCCAACTATTATCTTCAAATTGATATTTAGCATCCATATCACGCCATTTTTGTTCAACTTTTAAATCACCAAGAATAAAATTCCTCAAGCAATTCAAGACACATTTATCTTTTATATGACTAGTTGCATTGCGCATCAAATGCCACACACAAACTATGGTGGGCACCAGGAAACACTCTATTAATGGCATTCTTCATCACAACATCGCCATTAGTAATAATCGAAGAAAGAGATTTACCTTTCATGCCTTCCAAAATTGTTCCAATAACCATACATAGGTCTCTTCAATCTCATTTGTAACCACAACAACAACACAAACACTATCATTTGATTATGGTGATTGACAACCAAGAAAATCACAAATGGAGATAAATACTTATTTTTCTTATATGTCGCATCAAAAGCAACAACATCACCGAACACTGAGTAATTCATTTGACTTTCAATGTTAGACAAAAAAACAAAGCCTGAAATCTTGAAATTTCATCAACATAGTATGACACAAACAACATTGGATCCTTGGAACATAACTAATTTAAGTGCTTTAATGCACCACATGCATCTGACGTTTTTTGCTTCCTTGTCTTGACATCTTGATTATAAATACCCCTTCCTAATAAAACCTATCTTGTGATATCCCCTAGACTGCTTAGCAAATACAACCTACATGTGCGGAGGTAACAACACAAATAATAATGGCTCTAATATCAAATGGTTATGACCAAAGTTTCATAACATCACATACCAATGGCCAGTATACAAATGAACATGAACACGATAAAAGGCATCACAACCACATCTAGTCACATTCTTTTTTTGGCGTTTGCTCCTCCCTAAATCCATGCCTCTATCATCTTTATAACCCTCTCATGAGCAAACAAATGGTTATTGCACCATTTGACCCCATTTGTTTCTAACAATATGGTCCTTGCACACAGAAAAACCAATAATTTTAGCACACCAATAGTAAAATTTATATGCTATCTCCAAATCACAAAAATCTAATTGGTACACATCATCAATGGTCATTCCCTGAATGTCAAACTTTCTAATATTGACAAACACTATATATACTTATAAGATTTTGTCCAAAAGTTTGATCCCCAGTATTTTCACCATCATCAACTTCAACAGACTCCTCTTCTTCATGGTCTTCATCTACACCATCATCATCTTCAAAAAAACCTTCATCGTCCTCAGCTTAACTCTCATTCATATGATCATCGTTATGTAAGTCATCCTCCAAACCCTACAAATTAACAAATTAAGACAAACTATAATAACATTCCTTCACAAACCCAATAAAATTGTTTATTCAACTGACTTAACCTCTTCATCCATTGTCTTCAATCTTGTAGCAGAATACATAATTCAATTGTCAACATCAAATACCTTATCATGCCATCTTTAATACCAACATTATTGTCCTCACACAAATTCATTTAAAATAAACACCATAAATTCAAAATTAGCTCATATGTACTAAGTGCCTCTTTCAGTTAAACATAAAACATAAATACCATGAAATGTTGAATAATCTTTCACTACTACTGGTAAAAATATTTAACAACAATTTATCAACAAATTTATCTAAAATAATAATTATTAATTATCAGCAAATGGAACCAAATCACATTCTTCTTTACAACAAAAAAGGAAAAAAAATTAACCAAACATAGAAAATAAAAAAATGAACTACAAACCACAATGTTTGTCTCAATTAGCAAAAAGAATGATAGAAAATGGCAAGACCAAATGACAAAATGTGTCTATGCCTGCAACAACTGTCTATGACTCCCTAAACTTGAAAATGCAACCCTGAGGAATTGGCTGGAATGATACTAAATACTCTACCAGACCAGTTCAATACTCTACCACATCATTCTTAGTATCCATAAAAAAAACACATGGAATAAATAAAAAAACTATAAAACATAAAAAAAAAAAAAACAAATCCCTAAACATGAAAATGCAACCCTACAAAATCAGTTGGAATGAGATGGAAGGGAGCAAATGAGTCTCAGGTGGAAGGACTGTTGGAATCGAAAAGGTTCTGCTCACGCCCTAACTCTCACTTGCAAGACCAGGGTAAGACAGGGACAACCCATCCATGATAATGGGCAAATTAGCCACATACGCACCACATGGATTTTGTTATTGATTTATATTTTTTTACAAATTATCGCACCAACCAATTCTCACATACATATCTGAAACACCTTTTTTTAATCGGACGGTCCAAAGAACTTTCACACTGTCATACCCTAATTTCGTCCGGGGACCTTTGCTTGATGACATGCGACCTTTCTTTGGTCCTTGTAAGGTGCTTGGCACCCATCATTAGGCAATTTGTGAAATTCCAGGACATGCCGGAAAACCAAAAAATATTGATGCACAATCCGTAAGTTTCCGTGACACACCGGAAATCAAATGGAAGCATCGTTGCATAATTAAGTGAGGTTCCGTAACATTCCGTAAGTCAAAAAGGGGATGATTATGTAATCCGCAAGGTTCCGTAACATTACGGAAAGAAAACAAGTATCGTTACGAAATTCGTAAGTTTCCGTAACTTTACGAAAAAAAATCACCAAAAAAAAGCAGAGGGGGTGTACTTAGTAAACATGGGGGTCCAAATAACACCCAGGCCCACTTGGGTCCTCCAGAATATTCCTCCAGAAGGTTGTTGCTTCTGGAGGAAGCAACCTGGCTCGCCTGGGCGAGCTGGGCGGCAAGCACCTCCCCTATTTTGCTATAAATAGGGGAGGAAGTGAAGAAGAAAAGGGTTCAACCCCTTAGGCACTTCTCTCTCTTTCGAATTTGCTTGGAAAAATTGTTTCCGTGAAGAAAATCTAAGCCGAGGCGCTTCCGAAACGTTTCCGTAACGTTTTCCGTGAAGAATTTCGCAAAGGTTTCAACCGTTCTTCGACGTTCTTCATCGTTCTTCGATCTTCAACGGGTAAGTACCTCGAACCAAGCTTTTCGATTCATTCTATGTACCCGTAATGGTCCACATTGTGTTTCGTGCATTTTTATTCTCGTTTTGTTTACTTTTTATACCCCCTCTTGACGTGCTTAAGCCATTTTACTTACGTCATTTCTCGCTTAACTTAAAAATAAAATAAATTTCCACCGAACGTTTGAATTGTATTATCCGTTAACTTCGGTTAAAATAAATTCCGACCGTTCGGTCGTGCCGTAACCACGTTGGAAATCAAGAAAAGAGGTAAAAAAATAATATAATAATCAAGAAAACATCTTTTAGCAAAATAAAGCGGAAAATCAATCGGACGTTTTCTCTTTGGGATTTCTCATTCTCAATCGAATTGATTAATAACTAAAGTGAAACTAAGGCTAAAATCAACTCGCCTAGTCAAGCTCGTCCATAAAAATAGGCTTTTGAAGTTTGTCATTTCAATTTCTCACTAAGTAAAATGGATCATTTTTAAGGTCCAACGCCTTAAAATGATCACCACTTAAATAAAAAAGAATCACTTGATAAGAAAGAACTACGTAGGTCTGATTTTCTCATCCCAAATTGAGGAATACGTAGGAGCAAAGGGAAACACCCTTGTCGACCACAAAAAAGAAAAAAATATAAAAAGGGTATAAAGGATATAAGGACATAAAAGGGAACGTAAAAATCAAAGTCATGTTTGCACATTCGATTAAAGGCTGCCGTCCCTTGGGACGGACGTGTGGGGTGCTAATACCTTCCCCGTGCGTAAATACAACTCCCGAACCTTTCACTTAAAAGTTCGTAGATCGCGTCTTTTCCGATTTTTCCGACGTTTTCCTCAAATAAACGTTGGTGGCGACTCCGCGCGTATTCCTTTCGTGGAACACGCATCCCGCGAGTCACGCGTCGCCCTCCCGCCGAAGGGTAGGTTGCGACAGTTGGCGACTCCACTGGGGACTGTTTTTAGAGAGTTAGGCCATTTAATCGTGTGCAATGTTTTACCGTGACTTATCCCTTTGTTGGTTTCCCTTCATTATGTTCTTGTGTATATAAACTCTTTGTTGCTTTTAGTGCGTTTTAAAATGTATGCATGAGGTAAATATTTATTCATTTGATGCACACAAACACCAACACTATTTGCACACACTGTGAGTGAAAAAGGGCCCTATACCCGAGTTCATGGGAACATAAGGAGCGGAGGTGAATCTGTGATCATGCTAGGTCTCCGACTTGCTTGATTACAGTGAAGCCTCATCTAGAGCTTTTCTCTTTGAAAAATTATTGTTGCTAGTAGTCCCTACTGTTGCAATATGTTCTTCGAAGAGGATAATACCTCTAGAAACCATCAAGAGAGATATGACTACCTTGGGGGGTTATCGCTAAATGCCTAGTTAGTTCTCTCCCTTATAGGTCCCTTAAATAGGGGCACGGAGCAAACACGCTGCGTGCCATTTTTCACACTGCCATGCATAAGTATCATATACCCTTTTGCTTATGTTCAGTTAATATTGTCATGCTATTGCGCCTTTCGCATATGCATCGCATAGGGGTTCTGTCTTGATCCCCTCTATAGACAAATCAACGGAGGGTCCGTGTCACCGTCTTAAATACATACGTTGGGGCACTTTGCTACCCCTAGACGTTGTGTCTAAGAAGGAGACAGTTTCCCGGACTCCCGCATTCCTAAATTACATCTGTGTCATATGCATTTCTTCATGCATTCATCCATTCCACCCATGATAGATGTCGGAGTTTTGATTCGCACTAGATTTTATTTCACTTTAGTAAAACATGGGATCAAGTCAAAAGCCTTCGCTTAAAAAGAAGTTCTATCAAGTCAAAATCAAGAGCTTAGAGGTCACTAGTTTATGAGAGTTAGGGCAATTAATGGGTCAACTTCAACGGCAAGCCTTCCGCAAAGCCTATGGTAAGATTTGGGACCTAGCTAGGGTAGAAGTCTCCATGGAACCGATTGCATCCCTTTCCCAGTATTATGACCAGCCCCTAAGGTGCTTCTCATTTGAGGACTTCCAGCTAGTGCCGACTGTGAAAGAGTTTGAAGAAATCCTGGGATGCCCACTAGGAGGAAGGAAGCCATATCTTTTCTCTGGGTTCTATCCCTCCACGACAAGAGTTGCCAAGGTAGTGAAAATCTCAGCACAAGAGTTGGACCGTGTAAAGCAAAATAGAAATGGAGTAGTCGGAGTACCAAGGAAGTGTTTGGAGGAAAAGGCAAAGGCCTTGGCAAAATCAAGGCGAATGGGCTTCTTTTACTGACACCTTGGCGCTTTTGATCTTTGTAGGTGTCCTCTTTCCAAATATGGAAGGGTTAGTGGACCTAGCAGTGATTGACGCTTTCCTCGCCTTTCATCATGGCAAGGAAAGCCCGGTCGTCGCCATTTTGGCCATGCATGACACGTTCGATCAGAGATGTGAAAAGAGCGGCGCAAGAATTGTTTGTTGTACACCGGCTCTCTATGTGTGGCTGGTTTCGCACCTTTTTCTCCAAGAAGGTAGGCTCGTCTATCCGCTACAAGGTCACCGCTCATGCGTCGAAAAAAAGAAAGACGAATTGGGACCAACTCTTGGCTAGCATAGAGGGGCGTCTGTTAATTGGTTCCCTCGCTAGAAGGAAGGAAGAATCAGGATTCTATCTTCATGCGAAGGATGTCCAAATGTTCCCTTGATGGAACAAGGGGTTGTATTAATTATAATCCCTTCCTCGCCATAAGACAGCTTGGCTACCCCATGAGAGGAGTGCCATCAGACGAAAGCATCACGCCTTTCATCGCACGGGATTTCAGTGACCACAACGCGAGGGTACTCCAAGGAGTTCGCAAGGCATGGGATGCGGCGTGAAGAAAGGACAGAGAGCTTAGGGGAAGTAGTAATGGGATCATCGGCGGCTATCATAAGCGGCTAAGAGACCGGACACAAGGATTGGATTGGCTCCCAAATCTAAAGACTATGAGAGATGATGAGGTTAAAGCTTCGGAAGAAAGTGATGAGGTACAAGCCCTAAAGGCAAAGCTTGAAAGAGCCTGGGTAGTCGAAGAGAAGTTCAAGTCCATAGCCATCAAAGTCTGAAAAGAGTATGATGAACTAGGGGACGTCAATATGGCCACCGCTGAAGCCTTGGAACGAGAAACCAAGAAGGCCCGAAAGGAAGAACACGACCAAAGCAAAGTTTTGAGGGGCTTTATAGGGCAGCAATAGTGAGCTCAAGCTCCGAAGAGGTGAAAGGAATCATCATGGGTCAAAGGCATGATCTTGAAGGACGAGCTAAAAGCTTGCCTCAGGTCGAAAAGAAATTTGTCCCAACAGTTAAGCGAGACTGAAGGGAATATGTGGGCCATCATCGATGAGTGCAAAGAAAAGCTAAATCTTGCAGCGACTCACGAGCAAAGGCTAGAGGATGAGTACGCCAAGATATCAGCAGAAAGGGAAGCAAGGGAAAGGGTAATTGATTCATTGCACCAAGAGGCAACAATGTGGATGGACCAATTTGCTCTTACTTTGAACAGGAGTCAAGAACTTCCCCGATTGCTAGCCAAGGCCAAAGCAATGGCGGACACCTACTCTGCCCCCGAGGAGATCCACGGACTTCTCAGCTATTGTCAGCATATGATAGACTTAATGGACCATATGATTAGAAACCGCTAGGAAGTTTGTATTGTCGCTCAGATCTTGACTAGTTATAACCTTTTGAATAAAATGAGTTTATCCCACATTTTTACTCCAAAAATCAGTGTGAATCAAGTCACTCCCGCATTTTATCTCTAGCATGCATTGTATGTTGGTCTCGTCCTTTGTCACGGGAAG
Source organism: Glycine max (assembly GCF_000004515.6). Taxonomy (NCBI): domain Eukaryota; kingdom Viridiplantae; phylum Streptophyta; class Magnoliopsida; order Fabales; family Fabaceae; genus Glycine; species Glycine max. The sequence goes on from NC_038243.2 coordinate 28,536,619, forward strand.
CCAGAAGGTCCATATCACCTTCTTAACTGTACACATAGGGCACTGCGCCCCCAAATGCGCAAGTAAGAAGAGATAATTTTCCGAGCTCTCGTGTCCGTAAAATGCATTCATATCATGCATCGCATAAGCATCTCTTCATGGTATCATAATGAACATATCGTTCCTGCATTTGTCCGTTATCATATTCCAGCATCACATTTTGCATGAGTCATGGCATCATCATGCATATGCGTTCAACAAACTTTTTGATCTGCAAAATTGCACACCATTTGTTTTCATGTTTGCTCATCCTTGCGTTTTCCACTACAAAACAAAAACAAAAAAAGGGGAAGCGTGAAACTTCACACTACATTCTTAGTTGCATGTGTTAGGCACCATGAGCCAACCATGTTGGGATCATAAACCCATTTCTAAAAAAACACACAACAACAAAACAAAATAATTGAACATGGTACCTAATGCATGGTTAACTAGGAAATGATGTTTCTTCGGGCATCTCAATTTCATTATTACATTTTCCATGCATAACTTAAAGTATGCCCGAGTCATTCATCCCTATGAGATGTTGTTGAAATATTGGCGATCAGAATTGCCATTCCTTGGATTATAGGGTTGAACCAAGCTCATGCTTTTACAAAAAGGTTCATCAAGTCAAGTTGAAATATGGAAGTAACCGTCTTGCAAAATTGGGGCAAAAGATGAATCGAGTCACATCACTGCTTCGTCTACTGCCAAACATATTTAGGATTGTTGATGTCCTTGTTACTTCCAGTTTCACCTTGACAAAGATGTCATGGACCATGTTGAAAATCTAAATTGATTCAACCCCATATCCTGCGTAAAAATTCGCAATACTTCAACTGTACATCATTCGCATACATCCATGCTTTTCATTGGTTGCATTGCTCATTGCATTCTTTCCTTGAAAAATAAAATAAAATAAAATAAAATGAACTTAATCATTGTTATCAAAAAGAAAAGGACACGCTTTACGGCGCACTTACCGAACTCGTGCTAGAGCTAGAGTAATGGGTGAAGCAGAGGAGGTGCAAGAGAAGATGAAGGCCGACATGGAGGCCATGAAAGAGCAAATGGCCACAATGATGGAGGCCATGATGAGCATAAAGAAGATAATGGAAGCCAATGCGGTTATAATTGCCGCTACTAGCGCTGTCGCTAAGGTGAACCCAATGCTCCCATTTGGCCTCAAGCAAATGAATCATCCAACCTCAAATATGGTAGGCAAAGATTTGGGAAGTACGGATGACCCCATGATGTGCAAATTCAAAACAAGCACGCCTTCCCGCCATATGGCTTGCCTCCCAAACTATACACCACCCAATGTGGCGTACATTCCCAATGAGGATGTCAATAACTCCACTCTCATACTCATTAAGAGCCAACAACCTCAATTTGATCATGCACATGTCTCTCGACCCATGGAGGAGACACATGAAATTCCCCACCACGATCTAGCCGACTTTGAGCCTTGCCTCGGATATGCCGCTGAAGGACAAGCAGTTGGTGGTATACCCCTGCAAAACACTTTGGAGGGCCCTCAGTATCATCCACAACCACAACCCTCACATTCCACAGCGGTTAAAAACCCTCATGCTATGGCAGAAATGGGAAAGAGGAAAGGCTCAGGGCCATTAAAGGAGGTAAAGATTATGCCTTTGCTAACCTAGAAGAGTTGTTCCTAGTACCCAATATCATCACCCCTCCCAAGTTCAAGGTGCCGGACTTTGACAAGTACAAGGGGACTACTTGCTCCAAGAACCATTTAAAGATGTATTGTCGGAAGATGGGGGCATACGCAAAAGATGAGGAATTTTTGATACATTCCTTCCAAGAAAGTCTTACTGGGGCAGTTGTTACCTGGTACACTAACTTGGAACCTTCCTGAGTCCATTCCTGGGAGGACCTAATGGTTGCCTTCGTTAGGCAGTGTCGGTATAATGGCTTCGGATAGGATGCAACTACAAAAAGTGTGCAAAAAGGGGGGCACGAATCTTTCAAAAAATACGCCCAAAGATGGAGAGACTTGGCAACTCAAGTAGCACCCCCAATAATAGAGAAAGAGATTATCACAATGATAGTAGACACGTGATCGGTGTTCTAGTATGAAAAAAAATGGTGGCTTACACACCTTCAAGTTTTACAGATTTGGTCTTCGCCAGCAAAAAGATCGAAGTGGATCTGAAAAGAGGCAAATTTAATCATCCTGCTTGGACGAATGAGAAAACTGGGGCAAATAAAGAGGGTGAGGATGAGGGAGAAACCCATGCTGTGACTGCCATTCCTATACAGCCAAGTTTCCCACCAACCCAACAATGTCATTACTCAGCCAATAACCAACCTTCTCCTTACCCACCACCCAGTTATCCACAAAGGTCATCCCTAAATCAACCACAAAGCCTGTCTACCGCACTTCCAATGACGAAGACCACCTTTAGCACAAACCAAAAAACACCAACCAAAAAATGAATTTTTGCAGCGAGAAAGCCTGTAGAATTCACCCCAATTCCAATGTCCTATGCTGACTTGCTCCCATATCTACTTGATAATTCAATGGTAGCCATAACCCTAGCCAAGGTTCATCAACCTCCATTTCTCCGAGAATACGACTCGAAACGCAACGTGTGCTTGTCACGGAGAAGCCCCGGGGCGTTCCATTGAGCATTGTAGGGCTCTGAAGCGTAAGGTGCAAGGTCTAATTGATGCGGGCTGGCTGAAATTTGAGGAGAATCGCGTGTAAATCCTGACATTGACAAGAGATGCCACACATGGGGCAATTTTGAAGGCTGTTGTTAGGTGTCTCTAATGACTAATCAGGGTTTCCAAGTTTAAGCCATTATTGTAAACCACAGTTACAATGTTAAATGAAATGGATAAAGTTGATATCTTTGTCCCTCATCCTCTCACAAACGCATGTTTGCTTATTCAACTTTCACCGGAATGTGGGTGCAAGCCATTGGTCTGTTTGCTCAAGCGACCTGCGCTCCTGAGTGTTGACTTCCAAGACTGTTCAATCAGAGATTACTCGTCTTGCACGTTGGTGGGGGTGCTGTAAAACAACGAGTAAAGTTCAAAACAAATAAGTTTCAAAATAAAAAAATAAGTTTCAAAAAAAAAAAAAAAAGAAGAGAGGGCATTTGATTGACTGTGTTTTCAAGTAAAAATATAGACGTTCATGTGACCTCATTTTATCATGCCGGAAAGTTTGTCTTCTTAGAGAAGCGAGTTGTCAAGAATAGGATATTGGACAAATGGCCTCAGTTATCTTAAGAAAGGGGGGGGTTGAATTAAGATGCAAAGACTATTCCCCAATTGAACTATCACTCTTTCTTTTTGGATTAACAATGCACCCTTAACATGAATTACTCAAAAGACAAATCAAAATAAACTTCTTTAAAGCAAAAGATAAATAGCAATAAAAGAAGTTTAAAGGAAGAGAGGAATGCAAACTTGATTTATACTGGTTCGGCCACTTCCCGCGCCTATGTCCAGTCCTCAAGAAACCCACTTGAGATTTTCCACTCTCTTTGTAAAACTCCTTTTACAAAGTCTGAACCACACAGGGACAACCCTTCCCTTGTGTTCAAGAATCCTCTACAATAAGAGACTCTCAGTCTCTTAATCCCTTTTCAGAAATAAGAAGAAGCGAAGAAGAAATCTCTCTTAAAAGGGATAGATTGTACGATGAGGACCAATCAAAATTCCTTATTGAATATGCAAGTGGTTGACCAAGGAATCTTTTTGAGAAGATAAGACAGTTCAGTTCAGAAAAACTCTTAATCTTTTGAGAGGATAAACTTTTTGGGCAATGAAAACTCTCTTTAAATTCGTGCTTCCAAGCCACCTTTGATGGCCATTCATAAAACCATTTGAATAGATGTGACTCTTGGAAATTATTTTTCGAAAATCCCCTCTGGTAATCGATTACAAAACTTGTGTAAACGATTACAGGTTTTGAAATTTGAATTAAAACGTTAAAAAAAACTGCTGGTAATCAATTACCATCCATGTGTAATCGATTACACATTATAAATTTTGAATTCAAATTTCTAGTGACTGTTATAAACATTTTCAGCTGCTGGTAATTGATTACCAGAGAGTAAATCTCAATTTAAATTGATTTAGATAGAATTCTTTGGCCAAACCTTTTGCTTTTTCAATTTGGAAACTTCTTCCTAAGATTCTAGAGATCAACTTGATCATATATCTTGATTTTCTTGGATTCTTGGATTCTTGTCTTGAATAAAACTTGGAAGCACTTGATCCTTTGGCATCATCAAAACATCAAAACATCTTGCTTCTACATAGGAGTCATTTGACTTAATCCATCAAAAAATCCTTCAACTATTTCTCGTCCTTGGAAAAATTCTTTTTGCAAGAATCAACTGCTTCTTTCATTCTTCCTCACTACGAGGCTATGAAAACAAGACAACGATGGTTACCTCAAAGCCTTACACTGGGGCAATGAGGGGCATCGTGCATGAGCCTCAGGTGAATCTAAGGGCAGATTAGAAGTTCTCACCCATCGATGTTCTTTTTAAAAAAAATAATAAAAAAAATAAAAATAAAAAAATAATAATAAAAAAGGGGACAAACCCTGGAATTTCAATGGATTGATTAAACATCAAACGACTCCATTGCCATCACTCCAAAATGGTCAAATGACTAAATCAAACAGAACACACACTCTGAGGGAGTTCTCGGAGAGATTTGCAAAAGATAGGATAAGGTTGCATGGACTATCACCTCTTTCAAAAGGACAGTCAATTTGTGTTTTCCAAAAAAAAAAATCAAATCAAAATCAAAATCACAAAATAAGGAAAGAATGTCATGAACATTGTACAATTTTCCATAACATTGCATTATTGCATACAAAGCCTGCATTTACTGCATTTCAAGATGAAGGTTGCATACATTTGCATCCCCAAAAAATCATCATGTTCATATTAGGTAATAAGTGAATAGATGAGAGGCCCTCTCAAAGAGTCAACCTCTTGCTTTCTTGTAAGGTTAAAATCCTTTGGTACTTGTACCTATTGGCTCGCCTTCAGAGGACTGCATGTCCTCACCTTCAGAGGGCTACACGCCCTCGCCATCAGAGGACTGCATGTCCTCACCTTTAGAGGATCACACGTCCTTACCTTCAGAGGGCTACACGCCCTCGCCATCAGAGGACTGCATGTCCTCACCTTCAGAGGGCTACATGCCCTCGCCATCAGAGGACTGCATGTCCTCACCTTCAGAGGGCTACACGCCCTCGCCATCAGAGGACTGCATGTCCTCACCTTCGTAGGGCTACACGCCCTCACCTTTAGAGGATCACACGTCCTCACCTTCAGAGGGCTACACGCCCTCGCCATCAGAGGACTGCATGTCCTCACCTTCAGAGGGCTACACGCCCTCGCCATCAGAGGACTGCATGTCCTCACCTTCAGAGGGCTACACGCCCTCACCATCAGAGGACTGCATGTCCTTACCTTTAGAGGGCTACACGCCCTCGCCTTCAGAGGACTACATGTCCTCACCTTCAGAGGGCTACGCGCCCTCACCTTCAGAGGGCTACGCGCCCTCGCCTTCGTAGGACTACACATCCTCACCTTCAGAGGGCTACACGCCCTCGCCATCAGAGGACTGCATGTCCTCACCTTCGTAGGGCTACACGCCCTCACCTTGGGTACTAGTTACCCTCACCGTCAGAGGACTACACGTCCTCGCCAACGGAGGGCTGCACGCCCTCACCTTGAAAGGACTACACGTCCTCGCCAACAGAGGGCTGCACGCCCTCACCTTTAGAGGACTACACGTCCTCGCCAACAGAGGGCTGCATGCCCTCACCTTGAGAGGACTACACGTCCTCGCCATCAGAGGGCTGCACGCCCTCACCTACAGAGGACTACACATCCTCGCCTTGAGAGGGCTATGTGTCCTCATTTTCAGTGTGCTCCACATGCACACCTTAAGAGAATTTAAGGTCCCCTGCCCTTATATGCTTAACCGAGACTTTCACTCCCGGTTAAGGGGCCAGTAGTTTCCTTTTAACGGTTCCTGGGCCACCCCCTGATATTGGAGGAGGGCCAACTGTGCGAGCACAACCAGAGAGGGAGGCTATCACACAGCTAATATGCATACCGGGGCAAGATTTCACCCGTGCCGCTGCAAAGAGACGAGTGCGGATCATGCGCACCAACATGACCACTCTTACACAGATATAGATGACATTGATACTTAGCAACATTTTGCCCGGCGACCGCAATGCCAATCTCCCCCTGCAAAAGTATCAGTTGGTCTGTGTCGTCCCGACATAGGTAAGTATGCATATGGTTCAATTGATTTCTGATGCCATCTATTATTTGTAGGGATCGCACCCACAAAGACACCCAGTGGACCTGAAGAAGTCCAACAGGGCCCTGGGGTTTCCAGCTCTGGTTACGGGCCTCTGTCGGCCCTACAGGGCGCCCATTCCCCCCAGAAAGTTCATGTCGTCGTGGCATAGGTAAGTATGCACTTCCCCCAATTGATTTCTGATGTCATCTATTGTTCGCGGGGATTGTGCCCGCAAGACACCTAGTGGACTCGAAGAAGGCCAACAGGGTCTTGGAGTTGCCAGCTCTAAATACGGGCCTCTGTCGATTCTACGGAGTGCCCGTCGCCCCAACAAGGTCATTAGGCCCCACATTAATCGGGATTTCATCAAGAAGTACTGCGCCCCCAGACGGGCGCAGGGCGAGACACCACAGTAGCATTGGGATGGCCGGTAGCGGGCAATAGACGCACCGCCACCACCTTTAGAGTTCACCTCTGCTCATCCATAAAAAGGTTTGAGTATTGCCTACACCACATGGCCGACCAATAGGCGACCAAGTCCAAAGCCAAAGGTAAGCAAAGTACTAGGTCCATGACCGACAAATCATTAGGCGTCCAGCTCAAGACGTTAAAGAAGCGCTACTAGGAGGCAACCTAGTAACTTAAATTTCTGCTTGCTATTTGATCACCTTTTGTTTCTCAAGTCTTATTGGGACACACCTAGTTGCTCATGATCCTAAGAATTTAAATAAAACGAGCACAAGCTCGAAAGGTAGTCATACCTCACAAAATATATGTATGCGTGTTTAGGTAGTGAAAAATACCTTAGATATGCATGTATGTAATTTAGGTAGCAAACAACTACCTCACAAAATATATATGTATGTTTAGGTAGCAAGATACCTTAGATATGCATGTATGTAGCAAAAAGATACCTCACAAAATATATATGTGTATGTTTAGGTAGCAAGATACTTTGGATATGCATGTATATAGCAAAAATACCTCACAAAAATATACACATGTTTAGGTAGCAAAATACCTCATGAAAAAAAAACAAAAAAAAACAAAAAAAAAAACAAACAAGAAAAAGAAATAAACAAATGATAATGATAAAAAAAAAAGGAAAAGAAAAATAAGTTGTTTAGCTGAAAAACCGACATGCTTTTGAAAAGAGATGACTTCCAACTTTTCTTTGAAAAAAATCACTGATCATAACTAGTTTTTGGAAAAATGTGTACACCTGAAGGGTAAACGCTGTGAAATTTCCCCAGACGCCCGAAATGGACTCGGATGAATGCACAAATGGATAAAAGAACATATTTTGGAAACATTGGGTTGATTTAAAATAGAGGAAATGAATCCTGAGCCCTAGCATCACATGACCATAAAAATTTGACACTTGAGTGTCCACATAGGTGCATGCATGACCAGTTTTGCATAAAATTTCCAAATCATCATTTTTGCATTTGTGTCATGGAAATAATGTGGGGCATCCCTTTTTATCCTTGAACCAAACCAAACGTTGACATGTATCATGCCTAGCCATTCTACAAGTCTTGAGCCAAAATCCTGACTCACCATAAACCTTGACCCAGGGTGAGAATGTCAATCCTTACCCTCGGAAGCAAAAAAGAAGAGAAGGAAAATTTCCAATCAAAGGAAAAAAGGAAGCAAGGAAATTCCCAATCAAAGAGTGGGAGAAAGAAAAAAAGAAAAGAAAGAAAATTCCCAACCAAAGAATGGGAGAAAGTAAAAAAGAAGAAAGCTCCTAGTCAAAGAAACCAGAAGAAATGTGCAGAGAGGTCTTTGGACCGGACAATATCTGAACAATACAGAATTGTCACCAAATGAACAAAAAGAAGGAAAGGAAACCACGACCTAAAATGGTCTTCTCCCTTTAATTGCCAACCAAAATCTTGTGCGCTAGCGACTTTTTCGCCCCGCACTAAACAAAAACAGAAAAGGAAAAAGCCAACAAAAAAGGAAAAGGCCAAAAACACATAAAAGCCGAAAAACCCACCAAAAGAACCTATTCCCATGGGAAGTCCTATTGATCCATGATCACGCATGTATTTTTTTGATTTGATAGGAAATAATTTGCAAAGTCAAGTCATGACATATCTATGGTTCGGAATTAGGATAAAACACTTACCTGTGCGAGATTGATACACTTTGAGTGGATTTCTTCTATTTTTGTCGAACCCAGTGTTTCCTCTAAATGGTCATTTAGAAACGAAATGCTAACATCCAAAATCTCATTTATGGTTATGGGGGATTTCATCAGCAGACTCTCCTTCTCTGGTAGACGCATTGTTCTTTTCACTCAAAAAAAAAGCATATGCTGCTCTAATCAGTTGGAATATTTGTCTCTTTACTAAAGCATGTTTGCATTTTTAGTGAAGAAAACACCAAGACTTTTTTAAGTCTCATAAGTTATCCAGAACTACGTAGGTCTGAGTTCCTCATTGGAGGATACGTAGGAGCAAGAGCCTCGCTTTTGTCGACCGCACCGCTTTTTGTTACCATGACTCAAGAGCTGGTAACCCGCGGAGACACCTTACGGTTATCCACACCCTTTGTCATCCAGAGGCGGCGGGCCTGATGACACGCGGAGACAAAATTTGGTCATTTCACACCCCTTTGCCAATCAGACACAGTCGTGTCCGATGGCGCGCAGAGACAAAAGTTGGTCATTCTGCACCCTTGTGTCATCCAGAGGCGGTGGGCCCGATGACACGCGGAGATACCTTACGGTTATCCGCACACTTGTGTCATCCAGAGGCGACGGGCCCGATGACACGCGGAGATACCTTACGGTTATCCGCACCCTTTTGTCATCCAGAGGCGGCGGGCCCGATGACACGCGAAGACACCTTACGGTTATCCGCACCCTTGTGTCATCCAGAGGCGACGGGCCTGATGACACGCGGAGATACCTTACGGTTATCCGCACCCTTTTGTTATCCAGAGGCGGCGGGCCCGATGACACGCGGAGATACCTTACGGTTATCCGCACCCTTTTGTCATCCAGAGGCGGCGGGCCCGATGACAAGCAGCGGCCAATGTGGTCATTCTGCACCCTTGTGTCATCCAGAGGCGGCGGGCCCGATGACACGCAGAGATACCTTACGATTATCCGCACCCTTTTGTCATCCAGAGGCGACGGGCCCGATGACAAGCAGCGGCCAATGTGGTCATTCTGCACCCTTGTGTCATCCAGAGGAGGTGGGCCCGATGACACGCGGAGATACCTTACGGTTATCCGCACCCTTTTGTCATCCAGAGGCGGCGGGCCCGATGACACGCAGAGACAAAATTTGGTCATTCTGCACCCTTGTGTCATCCAGAGGCGGCGGGCCCGATGACACGCGGAGATACCTTACGGTTATCCGCACCCTTTTGTCATCCAGAGGCGGCGGGCCCGATGACACGCAGAGACAAAATTTGGTCATTCTGCACCCTTGTGTCATCCAGAGGCGGCGGGCCCGATGACACGCGGAGATACCTTACGGTTATCCGCACCCTTTTGTCATCCAGAAGCGGCGGGCCCGATGACAAGCAGCGGCCAATGTGGTCATTCTGCACCCTTCGTCAATCGCGGCCGACAAGCCCGTTGACATGCGGAGATTTACATCATCTTCCGCACTTACAAGATCTGTGACACTGACTTTTGAGTCATGCTGACGGGCGGAAATACCCGAGTGGTTATCCGTATAAACATTCTTTTGCTATCTGTAAAACAGAACGCTTGATAGCATGCAGAGACTGACATAGTCTTCTGCACCTTTTGTTCCTCCGGGAACAACAAGTCATTTACATGCGGAAATTTTATGGTCACCCGCGACTCTCGTCAACCGAGAGGAACGAAATTAGTGTCATACCCTAATTTCGTCCGGGGACCTTTGCTTGATGACATGCGACCTTTCTTTGGTCCTTGTGAGGTGCTTGGCACCCATCATTAGGCAATTTGTGAAATTCCGGGAACAACAAGTCATTTACATGCGGAAATTTTATAGTCACCCGCGACTCTCGTCAACCGAGAGGAACGAAATTAGTGTCATACCCTAATTTCGTCCGGGGACCTTTGCTTGATGACATGCGACCTTTCTTTGGTCCTTGTGAGGTGCTTGGCACCCATCATTAGGCAATTTGTGAAATTCCGGGAACAACAAGTCATTTGCATGTGGAGATTTTATGGTCACCCGCGACTCTCGTCAAATCGAGAGGAACGAAATTAGTGTCTTATCTTTACTTTCCTTTTATCTCCAATAAAAGACAAGTAAAGAGGGGCAACTGTCATACCCTAATTTCGTCCGGGGACCTTTGCTTGATGACATGCGACCTTTCTTTGGTCCTTGTGAGGTGCTTGGCACCCATCATTAGGCAATTTGTGAAATTCCAGGACATGCCGGAAAACCAAAAAATATTGATGCACAATCCGTAAGTTTCCGTGACACACCGGAAATCAAATGGAAGCATCGTTGCATAATTAAGTGAGGTTCCATAACATTCCGTAAGTCAAAAAGGGGATGATTATGTAATCCGCAAGGTTCCGTTACATTACGGAAAGAAAACAAGTATCGTTACGAAATTCGTAAGTTTCCGTAACTTTACGAAAAAAAAATCACCAAAAAAAAAAACAGAGGGGGGTGTACTTAGTAAAAATGGGGGTGCAAATAGCACCCAGGCCCACTTGGGCCCTCCAGAATATTCCTCCAGAAGGCTGTTGCTTCTGGAGGAAGCAACCTGGCTCGCCTGGGCGAGCTGGGCGGTAAGCACCTCCCCTATTTTGCTATAAATAGGGGAGGAAGTGAAGAAGAAAAGGGTTCAGCCCCTTAGGCACTTCTCTCTCTTTCGAATTTGCTTGGAAAAATTGTTTCCGTGAAGAAAATCTAAGCCGAGGCGCTTCCGAAACGTTTCCGTAACGTTTTCCGTGAAGAATTTCGCAAAGGTTTCAACCGTTCTTTGACGTTCTTCATCGTTCTTCGATCTTCAACGGGTAAATACCTCGAACCAAGCTTTTCGATTCATTCTATGTACCCGTAGTGGTCCACATTGTGTTTCGTGCATTTTTATTCTCGTTTTGTTTACTTTTTATACCCCCTCTTGACGTGCTTAAGCCATTTTACTTAAGTCATTTCTCGCTTAACTTAAAAATAAAATAAATTTCCACCGAACGTTTGAATTGTATTATCCGTTAACTTCGGTTAAAATAAATTCCGACCGTTCGGTCGTGCCGTAACCACGTTGGAAATCAAGAAAAGAGGTAAAAAAATAATATAATAATCAAAAAAACATCTTTTAGCAAAATAAAGCGGAAAATCAATCGGACGTTTTCTCTTTGGGATTTCTCATTCTTAATCGAATTAATTAATAACTAAAGTGAAACTAAGGCTAAAATCAACTCGCCTAGTCAAGCTCGTCCATAAAAATAGGCTTTTGAAGTTTGTCATTTCAATTTCTCGCTAAGTAAAATGGATCATTTTTAAGGTCCAACGCCTTAAAATGATCACCACTTAAATAAAAAAGAATCACTTGATAAGAAAGAACTACATAGGTCTGATTTTCTCATCCCAAATTGAGGAATACGTAGGAGCAAAGGAAAACACCCTTGTCGACCACAAAAAAGAAAAAAATATAAAAAGGGTATAAAGGATATAAGGACATAAAAGGGAACGTAAAAATCAAAGTCATGTTTGCACATTCGATTAAAGGCTGCCGTCCCTTGGGACGGACGTGTGGGGTGCTAATACCTTCCCCGTGCGTAAATACAACTCCCGAACCTTTCACTTAAAAGTTCGTAGATCGCGTCTTTTCCAGTTTTTCCGACGTTTTCCTCAAATAAACGTTGGTGGCGACTCCGCGCGTATTCCTTTCGTGGAACACGCATCCCGCGAGTCACGCGTCGCCCTCCCGCCGAAGGGTATGTTGCGACACACACAGTGCGAAAAAACTTTGCCTTTCACACGGTAGAACCCGTCTTCTTAACAAGCAAAAGTTACATAACTCATTTGCAAAATTATGTATTCAATAATGTGGTTCTATTAGTAAAATGAATTCCTACATTTTGTTAAGTTGTTAGTTATTTTATGGTTTGGATCCTAACTTACTTTGACACAAGTTTTTGAATTTGGGATTTTATTTTGGAGGTGCACTTAGTGGATTTGGAAAATTAACAAAGATTGTGAAAATTGAAGTCGTAAATTATTGCAATTTTTGTTTGCTACTCAGTTTTTGCAAGATGTGGGAAGCGGGTCAACAACTATAACGTGGTTTAGAAATTAACAATCTTGAGACAAAAAAAATGGATAAATTATATTAAAAGAGGATGTGTTGCTGGTATTTGGCAATGCCTTCATAGAATTTTATTTTCATGGTCAAGTGATGCTGGAGAAAAAAGTGAGTATGTTACAATTCCACCCCCCCCCCCCCCCCCCCACGCGCAGACACACACACACATATATATATAGGATTGCTAACATACTCATACCTCTATTTTAGTTGAAATATGTTAGCATTTTACACAAAAAAAATTAGGATAAAAAATCCATTGAACTCCTTTGTTTTAATAAATTAAGTTTAAGGGTAATATAATAATTTAGCATTTATTATTTTGGAAAAAAAAAACTCATTTCTTGACTCTTTATCTTGCTCTCTAGTCTCACTTGTGGTGCAGTCTCATTGGCAACTGCTTTCTTAAAATCCAATAGCAATATGAACGCAATCGTGTAGAAGCTTCCATCGTCAATAATTTTAAGGCACTTAAAACTCTCGTCAAGAAGCATGACCATAAACTCAAGGTTCTCGACATTCTCGTGTTGCCGCTAACCATTGACAAAATTGGGCATATTTTTTAATTGTTATTGTCATAACTTACTTTCAATTTGAAACCTATCATTACTGATTTTCACCGTCATTTTTTAAAAGTAGAGGGAGCAATTTGGGTTGTTTCAATTTTTCACATATTGTAATGTCACAATTTGGGTTCTAATTGTTTGGATTTTATTTTGTTCATTTTTTATTTTAACGTTGAGTGACAAGAGAGGTTATTAATTTAGTTATGTTGTGTTTTTTTTTTTAAATGTGTTTGATTCAATAGATGGAGATCTGGTTCAGAGATTTGGTCCAAGGAAGAGACTAAGCCAGTTTGAGTAGGTTTCCTTCAATGGTGGATTGCGACAACACCAAAGAAGTACCACGGTGGCTGTATGGAAATTGCAATCACTTCGACACTTAAATCAATAGAGTTATTAGGTTGAGTGAAGAATGGATTAAAGTTAGTTACATACTAGAGCTTTATATTTTTATACCATATGTTTAGGTGGGAAATTCAATTACCCAACCGCGATAAGGGCCTTACCAATTTTCAGCTAACTTTGCTTCCTTGACATTTCTTCCACTAATATCTACCCTATTAAGAACTAGATTTCCCTCCGAGAAGCTTCCTAGGATAACCCACTTATTATTTCTAGCTTTTACCCTTCTTTTCAATGAGGCCTCCCTAATACATTCCATTTCTCTTCTTTCTTTAGCTAAATCTAGTTCAAACCTGATGATTTCCTCCTTGGTCTCCTGGTCATAGTTGAGCACTCTCCATGAAGGTTCCCTTATTTCAGCTAGGATCATTGCTTCCATTCCATATGCTAATCTGAAAGGAGACTCCCCAACTGTAGAACATAGAGTTTTTCTATAAGCCCATAGAACGTGCGGGAGTTGTTCAGCCCAACATCCCTTAGCAATATCCAGCCTCCTCTTTAATCCCTTTGAAATTACTTTATTCATAGCTTCTACCAATTTATTTGTCTCCAGATGTTGGAGGGAGGAATATTTATGCTTTATCTTTAAACCTTCAAGCAACTCGTTAAACCTTTTTCTTGAGAACTGAGTTCCATTGTTATTAACTATAGTTTCTGGAATCCCAAATCGATAAATCACTTATCGATATACAAAGCCTTTTGCATTCTTTTTATTATTTTGACTAATGTTTCTACCTTAATGCATTTGATAAAGTAATCAACAACGACTAGGAGATATTTAACTTGACCTACTGCTTGGGGAAAAAGACCTAAAATGTTGATGCCCCACCAAGAGAAAGGCCAAGGAGAATTCATTACCTTTCGCTTCTCGATGGGAAAATTATGTAGATCTGAACATCTTTGGCATCTATTGCATTTCTTGATATAAATCATGGCATTTATTTCAATTGATGACCAATAGTATCCTACTTTTAATGCCGAATTTTTGGTAACATGTACGCTTGTTTAGAAGGTAACAAGCATTTCAGCAGTGGCTGGGAATACCCTTTTTCTGTATAATTGGGTATTATGAATTCAATAGTTTTTTGTCATCCTTTGTAACTTCCTAGCTTGTTTGTCGTATGAGGGTATCTTTCCATCCACAAGGTATGCTACAATGGGAATCATCCAATTTTGTTGACTTGTCACTGTTAAGATGTGATTTAGTTCCCCGACGAGTTTGTTGTATTAATGTTATGTTGTGCCTTGAACTTTGTCTACTTTCCAACTGAGATAGCATATCGACCCTTATGTTCTTGCCTTAGAGTATACGCACAAACTCAACTAACTCAAACTTAGCTTCCAATGCCTTGGCTTTTGCTAAATATTTATGCATCAGTTCATCTTTGGCTTGCCATTGTCGATTGATTTGGAAGATTTCCAATTTAGAATCACTTATTACCTTTATCTTCTTTGGGCCTTATATCTCTTACCAATCATATTCTTGTAGTAAAAACTTCATACTCCACTTGATTGTTGGTTGTCAGAAAATCAAAGGTCAGTGCTTGCTCCACAATCAATACATTGAAAGATTCCAAGAGAATTCTAGCTCCACTCCTTTTCTTGTGGGAGGATCCATCTACATATATTTCCACACCAGATCCCCTTCTGGGCATTCTGAAGTTAATTTGGTGATGGAATAAACTAGAGATTGTGCTTTAATTGCTTGTTGGGGTTCAGAAAGGTTTTTGTGCTTAAACAACTCAATTGCCCAAGCAACCATCCTTCCAGCGAAGTCGAGTCGATAGAGGATTTATTGGATGGGTTGATCAATTTGTGCCACTATTTGATGCAACTGAAAATACTGTCGTAATCACCTTGTTGTTGTTATTAATGTGAAAAACACATTTTCAAATTTTGGATATCTAAGCTTAACCCTTTGAAGCATGTTACTTAAAAATAAATTAGTCTTTGATGTTCTCTTTCTTCTTATACCAAAGCAGTGTTTCTTGTGTCATTTTTGACAGCCAAATAAAGGTAGAGTGTCTCACCTACTTTTGATTTCACAAGTATTGGTGGTTATGACAATGTCTTTGTCACTTTCTGAAAAGTTGCGTCACACTTTTCATCCCATTTAAACTCAGTCCCCTTTCTCGTGAGCTTAAAAAAAGGTAGTGCATTGTTGAGTTGATTTAGCTATAAACCTTGTCAAAGTTATTATTCGTCCTAACAACTGCTTAATTTCTTTCACTGTATTAGGGCTCCTCATTTCTAAGATGGCCCTACACTTGTCAAAATTCACTTCTATTCCCCTCTCAATAAGCATGTATCCCAGCAATTTCCCTGCTCAAACCCCGAAAGTGCATTTGGTAGGGATGAGTACCATATTGTATTTTCTTAACAGCGTGAAGACCTCTTGCAAGTCAGTTAAATGCTTGTCCTCTTGTCTACTTTTGACTATCATGTTGTCCACGTAGTCCTCTAAATTTGGACCAATCTATTTCTTGAAAATGAAGTTCATCATCCTCTGATAAGTTGCCCCAGCATTTTTAGGCCGAAAAACATTACTTTATAGCAATAGTTTGCCTTATCCGTCATGAAAGCTATTGTCTCTTCATCCTCAGGATAAGCATCCATGAAGGACACCAATTGGAATCTAGAGGATCACCTACATGTTGGTCAATATTGGGTGGAGGATGAGTCTTTTGGGCAATGCTTACTCATATCAATATAATCAACACACATCCTCAACTTTCCAGATTGTTTTTTCAATAGACCACATTAGCTAGCCAAGTAGTATACTTGACTTCGTTAATAAAACCTGCTACTTGCATGTTTATGACCTATATTTACGATTTATGCCTTTCTCTCCATACCCATCTTCCTTCTCTTTTGGCATAGAGTTTTTCCTCAGAATCTACCATTAACTTGTGACAGAAGTGCCCTGGGTCAATTTTAGGCATGTTTGTGGGGATCCAAGCAAAAATATCTACATTTTCTGCCAAAAAGCGAGACAACTTTTTCAAGATAGGTGGTGGCAACTTAGATTCTACCCTAACAATCTTCATCTCCTCTAGTCCAATTTTCACTTCGGAAAGCTCCCCTTAGGAATTGGTCTTTCAACTCGACCATCATGCTCCTTGGTTCTTCAATCCAACTCTTCTATCAGAATCTTTTCTTTCCCTAGGATCGAAAGTAACTTCTCAAGCAAGTAGTCCCTTATGGTTCTTTCTTATGGGTTGTCACCTTGAGTGACTTCCTATAACATTGTCTCGCTTTCCTTGGGTCGCCTCAAATAGTTACCACCTTTAAATCGTCATCGACAAATTTCATAACAAGGTGTGGATTTGAAATTACAACCCCCAGGGCGTTGAGTGTTGGTCTCCCGATTAGCATGTTGAAGGGTGATATCATGCTTACATCTAGGGAATGAACAATGATAGTCTTAGCCAAAAGGTGCCTCCCAAAAGTGACCCTCAACTTTAAATACCTGAGATAAGCAATTGAGTGACCCAAGAACCCTACCAAGTCTTCGTCATGAGGGATTAAGCTCTCCATCGGGATTTAGAGCATCTCAAATAATTAATAATACATCACATCAACTAAGCTACCATTATCAATTAGTAGATGATAAACTTCTTGATTGGTCACCACAACAGATATCAGGAGAGGGTCATCATGTTCTCGAATTATTCCTCAGTAGTCTGAGTCATCAAAGTAAATTGGAGGAGCCTTTTGTCTCGGTTTTTCCTAATGCCATTACCTCCCTGACATACTTTTTTCAGGTGTTACTTATCAGTCTATCGGCTACAAATCTTTTAGATATCACATAAATGACTTTATACATCCTTTTTTCTTTACATCATTCACGGGAAGGTGAGCGCCTTCCTGGTGATGACTTATTTGCCTTTCCTTGAGAAGGTGAATGAGGGAATGGTCACCATCTCAAAGATTCTCTCCTCACCTAATGGATAACATCTTTGGGTTCTCCTCAAGGTGGAGACCACAAAAACCTTCTCGAGGAAGATTAATGCTTCTTCCATCTAGGAGGGCTTCAAGACCTTCTCCATCAATCTTCCTTTATATATTTCCTTCCTTGTCATCTCAAATATATGCCTCCATATTTAAAAAATCTTTCTAATTGTCGTTGTTGAATGAGATCTTCAGTTGCTTTAGCAAGGTGTCTATAGTACTCCTTGATTCATGTCCAATTGCCTTATGATATTGACAATACTTCCCGGGATCAATGTTTACATGCACCCTAATCGATCTAGGATTATCCAAACTTGCTTGTTTGAATTCTACATCGAATACCTTGCTCAAAATACTACTTCTAGAGGAATTCAATGGGGTGTAATGTTTGAACCTTCAGCTTCTCTTAGGATCAAAGCTCATTTTCCTCCTCTGCTAATCTTTCTTTGTTATGCTAGGCAGGAAATTATTAGAAGGTTGTTTCTCTTTCTTGAAGTTCCCCTGCAATGCTTTTTTTGCTTCCAGTAGGTTCTCATAATTTATGAGGTTCTCATAATTGATGTATTTTTTCACCTTCTTCAAGAATTCCTCGATGGTAGCTAGAAGCATTTTTTATATAGAGACACAAAACAATGTTCCTTTTTGCACACCATGATTTACTAACATTAAGACTATGCTTGGGTTTAGATTTTGTGCCTCCTTTTGCTTCCCAGTTGAACCACACAATGTACTTTCTCAAAGGTTCCCACAATCCTTGCTTAATTTTCTTCATATCTACCTCCATTTTGGGACTAGCCTTGCTAGTGGCAAAGGCAGAGTGAAATTTCTCTCACAAATTTCCCCCATAAGCTTATGGAGCCTCTTGGAAGTGATTGGAGGCACTTTAGTGATACTTGTTTGAGGTATAATGGGAATGCTATGCATATTTGCAAACTATTTGCTCTCGATATGATAGGGTAGACTCAAATTTAGATAGATGATCATTAAGATAAGTTGATCTGTCATAGTGTTCCATCATCGAAAGTTGTTGCAATTGTTTTGGTATGCAAACCCTTAGAATATTTCCAACAAATAGTAAATTGAATTGAATGGCCTCATCCTCGGTTGGCTCCTCCACTTGTAGTAACTTTTTTGGTGTATAAAGACTCTAATCCATCGAAGAATCACCATTGTCCTTGTAATCTCGTCGTTTTAGATGAGATCTACCTCTATTAGCCTTAACATGCTCAAATTTGAGCTCTTTAATCAATTTTTGTTGTTTCTCCATATTTTTGGTTGTTCTCTTCAATCATACTTGTGTGACCGAAGCTTCCTCGTTATCATGAACTCTAATGGGTATTGCATTAGTGATGACTGATGACGGTCGATACACCATGGACAAAACTCTCTGATTGTGCTTTTCCACCATTCTAAACTTGATTTTTTTGAACTGTCAGTGAAAAAAAGGCCCTCCTTCTAGTGCCAATGTTTAGTTCAAGAGATGGAGATTCGGTTCAAAGGTTTGGTCCAAGGAAGAGATCAAGCCGATTTGAGAAGGTTTCCTTCAATGACGGACTGCGGCAGCACGAAGCAAGTACCACGGTGGCGTGTGGAAATCTGACTTGCAAGTCAATAGATATATTAGGTTAAGTGAAGAATGAATTAAAGTTAGTTACATACCAAAGTTTTATGCTTTTATACCATATGTTTAGGCGAGAAAATCAGTTAACCCAACTGTCAATAATGCTCTCCAGCTATCATTACTTACAACGTAGGCTTCCTTTATTTGGGTCATGTGTGAAGCTTTAGTTTTTTTATCCATGTCATTGAACATTCTTGAAGCCCATTCCGAGTATCGTATCCCATGAATGTTGACTTAAGTTTCTCGGTGATTAGGTCTTTAGAATGTCATTATGGTTTATTCTAGGTTATTTCTAGAACAGTTAACCCTCAAGTTGGTTGTTTCTTCAAAGAAGTTGTCGACTTATGATGTCATTGGATTATACCATTGGGTAATATCCTAAATCATTATATTATTTCTAGAACAATTACCCCTTAAGTCGGTCATTTCTTTAAAGAAGTTGTCAACTTGTGATGTCATCAGATTATACCATTGGGCAATATCCCAAATCATTAGATTATTTCCAAAGCAATACCCAAAATTGTTTCAAGCAGTTGAGGTCTTTAATTTTGAAATGTTTGTGTGAAAGAGCTTTAACCAATCTCATAAGATGTGGATTTGAACATGTGAGAATAATGTCATCCACATAAAGAAACAAGAAAATAGAACTAGATTCATGATGTAGGCAAAAAAAGATGGATCAATTGTACTATGTGTGAAACCAAAATAAATAAGAACCTCAAAAAATTTGGGGGTGTGGGATTGAAGCAAAGCAAATTTGTTTGGTGATTTTTTTATAATCATTGTTTTTATGTCAAGAGACTCTTATATATTTATATTTACTTTTAATGCATACAACTTTTATATGAATGATGTTTAAATTTTTTTATATCAAAATTTTCTTCATTTTTTAAACTTGAAAGTAAAATATATATTTTAAACATTATATATTCTATTTATGTTACACAAATCCATATTTATATCCATCCGTCGCACATGTAATTATACTAGAGCAAATCCATTTGAGTAAAAAAAAATTATATTCATTGGGTTTTGATTTCAAGAGACTCTAAGATATTTATATTTAAATTTAATGTATACAACTTCTATATATTTTATTTATGTTGCATTAATCCATATTTATATCCATCCGTCACACGAGATACAATACTAGGGTAAATATGTAACACCCCAGTGAATCATACCAGAAAGAGAAGGATCTAGAGGTTGTATAGGTTTGAGATTGTATAGTTTAGGATGACTTAAATAAATTAATTGGTACTACCTATACCAATAAGATGCATTTACTTTTCGGTAGCCTATAACTTAAGAACTCCAAAGTTAAACATACTTGGCTTGGAGTAATTATGGAATGAGTGACCTTTTGGGAAGTTTCCCAAGAATTATGTGAGTGAAGACAAAACATGCTGAAAAGTTTGGTATTAGTTTGTGGAAACAGTCATTGATTTGAAAATGGCCAAAGCAAATAGTCGAAGACTTAGAGAAGGCTATGACCAACAAGAAGTTGAGTGAACTACTACTTGTGAAGTGTCATAGTGTGTGAGTTGTCTAGGAGTCGACAATCACGGATATTACAAAATCTATTTGGGTAATTAATTTTTTTATAATCATTGATTTTTTATATCAAGAAACTCTTTATATATATATATATATATATATATATATATATATATATATATATATATTAATGTATACAACTTTTATATAAATGATGTTTAAATTTTTATTTAAAACATGTTAATCCATATTTATATCTTTCTATTGTACAAGTAATCATATTAGAGATAATTGATTTGAATGATCATTCTTTTTTATAATCATTAAATTTTGGATGTTAGGAGAGTATTCTATTATATCCGAGGATGGAAAAAAATACCCTAAAAAATATTCATATTTTTTAGATCATGGGATATCAACATAAGTAAAAATTATCATATTTTTTTCTAGATGTTTATGCTCGTTTTTATAATTAAATAAATGAATATAATTTAAATAAAAAATTTAAATCCTCTTTTTATCCTGTGTATCACACGGGCCAAGTATAATTGATTTGACTCACTAATAAACAATTAAGATTTAAAGAATTAATTAGTACTCATTCAATTCAAAGAAAACCAAGATAAATGTTATAGTCTAATCTCATTGCTTCTTGATTAAAATTTGAATATGTTTCAATTAAGCAATTAAGATTATGAATATTCTAATCTGATTGCTTCTAGATTATCATCAATATATAGCCATGTAAATTTAGTCTAGTTGGTTTATTCAAAAATGAAAAAGCAGCCAATGTTACCAATCAACTGAAATCACCGCAAATACTTACTCCATTTCAACAATTGAAATAATTAATTCAGTACCATAGTGCATCCAAATTAGAAGTAATATTCAAATCCACTGGGTAAAAATATACAAGATCATGGGATATGAACATAACATACCAAATGGACTGATTCAATATACCCCAAAAAATGAACTGATTCAACAATTGTATACCTATATCTTTTTCTATTTTTCCCCTCTCTTTCTAATTATTAGATAACTATTTATCAAATATTTTTATTATGACAATTGCTTAACGAAATATGTATAATAGGTGCATTCAATAGTAATAAAATAATGTTTACATATAACAGTGTATAATATATATCATTCTATTCCATTTTCAGTAAAAAAAAAAATCATTCCATTTACATAAAAAACAAATATAATATTTAATCCCAAGTAAAATCAATCAAAAAGCATAATCCCACATTTATGGTAGAAAAAACATTTTATTTAGAAAAAATAAATTTTATTGAATAGCGCAGTGGCAGCAGTTCAGGGGGTACTGATCAGGCACAAAACATACCATATTACAAAATACTATAACACCGCAAAGGCCTAATTAAGAAGAAAGCGCAAACAAACCAATTACAATTAGACATGGTTGTTTAATATCATCAATATGTTACCCAACAAGCATATATAATCGTTAAACATAGAATTCCATTGACGTTGGAATCACAAGAGAATTCCATTCACGGCTTAAAACCAAAATTGAAATACCAGATTTAAATCATATTATTATATAATAATTGAAATACCAGATTTAAATCATATTATTATATAATAATTGAAATAGCAAAGTAATTACTGTATCATGACATTATAACTACAGTTATATTTGATAAAATTAACTGAAAATTCAATTGAAAGTTCAAAAATGTAAAATTACATAAAAATAATAAAATCATGATTTATTTAAAATAAATAATAAAAAATTTAATAAGTATATTGAGGATAAAAATAAAAAAATAAAAAATTAGGAACTAACATATTAAAAATACTATTTTAAATAACATTTTTAAAAATACTAAAAATTACTTTAAAAAACTTATTTATTAAATAGTTATTAAAAAAACTTACTAACTAAATAAACAATTTTTTCAGTTAATAAAAAAAGTTAAAAATTAACTGAAAATCATAATCTATATAAGTTTGGTAATATTATTTCGCCGTTTTCCATATGAAAGATGATCGATCAATAGCATAATGGTATAGCCGTGTAACAGCTATATTGAATGAAATTAATCAATAAAAATTAAGATACTACACCATTTACGCAGAATTCTCAAAAAGAAAAGAAAAAAGACGAAATAACCTCATAGCAGTGTGAACAACCATGCAGAGAGAAAATCTCATATCATCATCACGGAAATCGGATCCAGAAATAATATGCAAATCCACTGGGAAAAAAATAATACCATATGAACATAACATACCAATTAAATGGAAGGATGATCAATATTAAAAAAATGTACCCTAAAAATGCAATGATTAGACAATTATGAATACAAACCATTTTTCATTTTAAGCATCTAATCAATATTTTTTTTTTATCTCTTTCTTTTTATTATTTCATAAATTTATCATACTTATATTTTTATATTTTTTTTCTCTTTTTAGATATCGGTAATACATCTGCATATAATGTCTACCAAATATTTTCCAATCCATACTTATGACAATTGCATAACGGAATATGCAAATAAGTGCATCAATAATGTTTACATATCAGCGTATAATATATGATTCCATTCCATCTTTAGTAAAACAAAAATATATCATTCCATTAACAAATATAATATTTAATACCAATGCAATTAAAATCAATCAAAAAACATATCCCACATTTGCAGTCAAGTAAATGGTAGAATAAAACATTTTTTAGAAGAAAGACAAATTTTGTTAACAGAGTGGCATCAGTTCAGGGGAGACTCAGCCACAAAACATACGCGATTATTACCATATTACAAAATATACTAGCTCTCTAAGCTGTATAACACCGCAAAGGCCTTAAGAATAAGACACATGATTGTTTAATATCAACATATATAATACCCAATAAGCATAACTGTTAAACATAGAATTCCATTGAAGTTGGAATCACAACAAAATTCCATTCAGGGCTTAATTGAAATAGCAAAGTAATCGCTCTATCAATGAACATGAGATATTATATATAAGTGAGGTAATATATATTTCGCCTTTTCTATTTGAAAGATCGATACCATAATGATATACTACGCTATTTACGCATAATTCTCAAAAAAAGAAGGAAAAAGACGAAATAACTCACAATTAAGCAGTGTGAACAACCATAACCATGCACAGAAAATCTCATATGATCTATACGCGCCTTTCATTTCCCGTAAACAAGAAGAGAAAAAGTGAATTACAACGGAATGGCACACGCGCACGCACACACATCAATTCTTGAAACCCTAATTTGTTAACGGGAAATAGAGAAAGGATAGAAGCTAGAGAATAATAGGAGAGGATTGCATAATAACAATAATAACGATACCCACGGTGGTGATGACCGGAAAAAAAGAAAATTAAAGAAAATCAAAGAACCTTTTGACGTAGTTATTTATTTGTTCATGTTTCCGGTCATCATTATTTGAAACTCGTCGAAGTTGATCATGCCGTCGCCGTTGCCGTCGACGCCGGCGATCATCTTCCGGCACTCCTCGATGGAACACGCGTCTCCGAGGCTCGCCATCACCATTTTAAGCTCCTCCGCGGTAATGGAACCATTACCGTCAAGATCAAAGATGGAGAAAGCGTCCTTCAGATTCTCCAAAACCTCGTCGGGGTCCACGTCCTTGGTATTCAACTCAGTAAACTCTTCCAAGTTGATGTGACCGTCGCCGTCGGAATCGACCTCTCGAATCAGTTTCTTTAGCTCTTCTTCGGTCGCGGGCTGGCCCAGGCTCTTCATCATGGAGCCGAGTTCCGAAGCGGAGATTTTTCCGTCGCCGTTTGCGTCGAACTTTTTGAAGACATATTCAAGGTCCTCCATCACGGAGGCGCGTGATGAATGCAACGATACCGGTGGCGCGTGGGGCAATGAGGACGAAGACGACATCGTCTTCAGAAGTTTCTTCTTCTTCATGTTAAAAAGGGATTTGAAACCCATGATTAACTTGGAAGGAGAAGGAGAATTGGAGAATGGGAGAGACGCGCCAAATCCAAAGAAACTAATCTCCGTCTTGTTCTGAGGGGAGAATCTTGATCGATGATGTTATTATTGACATGCAAAGAGAGGGCCTTCTTTTCTATATTTAAAGTATTTATTACGCGTGATCCCTTACGTTACGAGAGTTTGTTAAGTTTTTTTTCTCCTGAACAAATTAATTTATAAGTGATAAAATAAATATAATTTTAATGTATTTTCTAATTTTATTAATATGTATATATAATTAATTACATGTGTGAAAATAACTGTGAGTCTTCCTAAAAAAATATTTGTATATATTCAAATAATTTTATTTTTATTTATATAACCTGTTTTTTTTAAGAAAATAAAATAAAGCAAAAATAGAAAATAAAACAAAAAGAAAAATTCCAAAAAAAATTTAAAAAATACGTGATCTACGAAACACCAAATTAATAATAATCACATTTATAAATATTTAGAATTTTAAAATTTTCATGAATAAATAAATAATTAATGAAAAATGCAAAAAGAAAGAAAAGCAAAAGGAAACGAAAAGGGAAATGAAAAAAAAAAAAACTAAAAAGACAAATACATAACCTAATAATCAAGAGATTTAACTTTGATTTAATATCTGTATTTGGTTTTTACATAAATATAGAGTTTTAGTTCCCAAATGCTTGTTAGTGATTTTCTATTTTTATATCCTCTGCTATTTGTAACTTTCCCTCTTATTGCAAAACCAATTGAACAACTGAACATAAAATTTCTCTTTTCAACCTGGAATTTGCTAGTCTTGTTCCACTTCGATTCAGTTCACCGATCTTCATTGCTTCCTCTTTTGGATCCGCTTCATTCGCGTTCAAACCAACGACTAATCATAACTCTTCTACCGGATCCCTCATTTTTTCCCTTTCCTTTCTGCGTTTAATTCATATCGGAGAAGGAGAGAGAGAAACTGCGACATGAACAAAGCGACTCTTCCGTTGACGTTAATTGGCGATGGAGACGGTGACCGAAAGGTGACTAAGGTGGCGGAGCCCGGTGACCTCGTCATTGCGCTTCACGTCCTCAACACCATCACTGGTTTCTCTCTCTTTCTCTCGCTTCTCTCTCTCTCTCTCTCTCTAACGTTTTTCTTAATCTGAATTGGTGACTGCAACAGAAATTCACTCAATTAGGGTTTTATACATCGGTTCATTAATTATCTCAATTTTTAAAATTATTGTGATTATTATTCGAAATTTGAAGTGACCATATGTATTCATGGCATCAAGTTTCTTTAACACTAATGAAGAAGTTCAGGAATCTGCACAGGTATCAATTTACGCATTTATCATCACCTTTGTTCGATTTTTCATTCAATTAGCTTGTGCGTTTATGTAATTTGTAATTTATTTGGTTCTGAAGTAGAAGTTACTTAATTTGTGCCTTTTTCTACTCTATTGTATTTTGAATACAAAGAATTTAGAAGCTTGGAAGTTCTACGTTTATTTTCATGTATTAGGCTTGCGAAGAGTAAAAAAAAGTGAGTTTGTTCTGAGATACAATATAGCTCTGTTTGCAGGTCATGCCATTGGGGCAAATCCTGCAATTCCTAGAATGTTTCCAAATATGTTTCCACTGGTTATAAGTCAGGTATATTTTTGTTTCTTTTTGCCAACTCTGGTTATGCAATGCGATGTTTTTTCATTTATTTCACACATTCTTGTTTCTTTCTTAAGTTGCAGCTATCTATGTACTCCTGATATGGTTATATACTGAATTTCAATTGTTTTGACAGAGAAAGTCACAAACAGAAGGCTGATTGCAGTCATGAAATTGTCTCTTGACAAGTCTGCCCAAGGAGAAAGAATTTCTGACATAAGCAAGAATGGTCATATTGCTTCCTACAGGTGAAGGAGTTAAATTTGTCATTTTTGTGCCCCATAGATTTGTTTTAGCTCATCCGATTAGCGGTCCAAGTTGTGATTGGTGGTATTCGTTTGAGTCCAATCCACTTTGCAAAAAATAACTTATTACTATTAGTTTGAGTTTGCCAGCAGTTCCTTGAAGATTTAGTTTGTTCTCATCTATGTGCTCTCTTACGTTTCACCTTTTCTGTGGATTTTTGTTATAATTGCTTGACATTATGCAGGTCAAGTCCCTAGGTTCACCAAATTTTGTTTATCTTTTTAACACATAACATTGAGTGAAATACTGAATGAATTAGTCA
Organism: Glycine max; assembly: GCF_000004515.6. Lineage (NCBI taxonomy): Eukaryota > Viridiplantae > Streptophyta > Magnoliopsida > Fabales > Fabaceae > Glycine > Glycine max. Next base: position 28,563,465 of record NC_038243.2, read on the forward strand.
CGGTGGTGATTAGTTTAACGCAAACTTTTAATATGGTAAAACTTAAACGGGCAATTTTTTTATTCCGGAGGGCAGTAATACTCGTCAATTGAAATTTAATCAAAGGGTCTTGGTCTGGGGAAAACATCCTAGACGTTTATCTTTTGCATTTTGATTGTCCTTACATGCAGGAATTGTGCATTGGAAGACCCTATTCTTGGATAACATCTATTACATGATACTTTCGTCATGCTTTATCAGTCAAAACATTCTTGTTACATAAATCTGTCCAGCAGTACAACAAATACAATGAGTTACACAAATTGGGTTTCAGAAAGCAGTCAATGTTACTATTTGGTTAGAATGTTCAAACATTAATATTCTAGAAAGGTCACAAACCAAAAGACAATGACTGCCCCCAAATTCTTCATAATTGATATATGATGATATTCATACTCATTTGCAGGTTAATGACTTTGTGTGCTTATCAGACATTGCTTATGTTAGTGAACAAGTGTTGATGATGGAGAAAACAATTCTTAGGAAGCTTGAATAGTACTTAACAGTTCCAACATCCTATGTCTTACTTGGTTTGGTATATCAAAGGCTCCACTCCACCTGTTAAAGAGGTATATTTCTTTGTAGTTGGTTGTTAAGTTTTTTTTTTAAGTCATGAGTGGAATGCATTGACGAATGTGCCTAATTTTCATCAATGTGTAGATGGAACACATGGCATTTTTCCTTGCTGAAGTTTCTTTGATCCACAATCCTACTGTAATCTTTTACTGGCCCTTCTCTAATCGCTGCTTCTGCTGTATTGATGGCTCAGTGTACCCTAGGAATGAGCCCTTTCGGGACAAGCACTTTGAAGCACTATACTGGTTACACTGAGGAGCAACTAAGGTTAATATTTTTGTGGATCAGCAAATTGATATTTGAACGTGCAAGTAGGTAGAGTGTTTTTCAACATTTATGAAGTGACTTTTGTTCCTTTTTGCTGCCAGCGTTTGTGCCAAAATCACGGTCAACCTTCATGCTGCTGCTGCTCCAGGAAGTAAGCTTAGGGCAGTTTTCAAGAAATTCTGTAGCTTGGATCTTTGTGCTGTTGCTCTTCTTTCTCCAGGGAAGAACTTGTCAACACTGTCTTGAAATTCTAGTTTAGGTTTGTCTAGGGAGACAAACCTAAACTAGAATTTCAAGACAGAGCTCATTTTCTTTTTTCCTAATTGAGTGTTGCCACAACCTTTGGTGCTATGTACCTTTTGTGACACTGATTGAGCATCTGATCCTGATGACCATTGCTCTACTTCATGGGCTGATGTCTATTTAGGACCTGCTACAATTTCTGGGGGTTCAACGAAACAAACAGTTGTAGCCAGAAGCACAGCTGAAGAAGCAGAATATTGTAGTTTGGCTCAATTTACTACTGAGCTACTTTGGTATCAAACTCTCCTTCGAATTGCTAGCTCCTTTCTGTTACTCAACCTACTCTGTTTTTTATGACAATCAGAATATTGTTTCTCTCACAATCCTATACTGCATGCCAAGACCAAGCATATGGAATACCATTTCTCTTTAGTTTCAATTGTATATTTTTAGTCCTAGGATTAGTCTAAGCTCTGTGCTATATATAGTTTGTACACACAGTAGCTTAGCACCTTTTGTACATTTTACGGAAATCAATAATACAAATCTTTCAGATTCTCTTCATTCTAATACTTGTTTTGCCCCTGCAAATTGTGTTGATGTTTCTCATTGATGCCGGAAGAAGGTACTTCAGAATATGATGATTGCATCTTGTTTGGAAGTTGTGTTAAACAATAACTGCGAAGCTTAAGCACAATACTTTAGAATATGATTTTATCTCGTATCACCATCAATATTTTGAATAAGAATTCAATTACAGCATATGCAGCCAGAACAAATTATCATGCTTACATATCTATACTGCATCTAAGTTTTTCCATATTGCTAGAAATATTCAACTTCACACAGTATATAGTCTTTTCAGGAGGCAAAGGGGGGTGTTAGAACGATATAAATTATCTTGTTTGAATCATATAATGCATGTTCAGAGTCATATTTTGTTTTAAAAATAGCCAATTCTCTCTGAAGTGCCTGTGAGAAAAAAATCATTAGGTGATAAAAGAAAATAAAATACATTTAAGAGTGTCCAAAACAGCGCAAGTCATGGCACTCTCGTTCCTAATACAAATGAAGATTGACAAAATGTGGGTACGCATTTTTCTCCAATCTCTCTCTTGCACCATTCCATGCTTATTTATTTTTTAAATTAAATGCATGGAAACATGAGGTTTCTAAGTTGGTAGTGGATTCAATTTACCTTGCATGGATAAAATATTTATTTGATTACTCAACCCATGATAATCAAAACCAATTTCAGTGGAAAAATTCTATTAGAAAAACAATTAGGAAGAAGACCACCAGGTGTTTTTTTTATCCTGAAGTGGATGAGGAAATGATGGATCTATTTTTGGAGGAAAGATAGTTTTCACAGAATCAGGGCCTTTGATTTGATGTTTTGAATGCTTGGTTTTTGGTTACAAAGATTTGGCTGTTTAAGAGGTTTGAATGAGAAAAAGCCAGCTGAGAATATGTGTAGTCCTTGCTTTCTGGACTTGAGGCGCCGTGAGGAAGAAGCTGCGGCTGAGGCCAGAGCATAATAAGGTTCACTGCTATCTATTAATTTCACAGTGCATCCTTTTATTCTTTTCACATGTTAGCTCACTGAGAAAGGAAACTGCACCTTGAACTCCCAATGCCTCACATGTCTTCATGAATAATACAGAAAAGCATAAGGCAACATACCTTCAGAATCAAAAATGCATGACAACAGAACCGTTTTAGAAAATAAGGCAAGCTGTGGAAATGCACTTGAAATGAAGTGGTTGCCCATGGAAAAGTCCTGTTGGGAGCATGTACTGTCACAGTAAACAGTGCCAACCACAACAGCAGAGGGAAGCCTCTTATCATGGCTAGCCTCAGAATGAGTTGTACCAAATGTGAGACCGAGAAATAGTATTGCTAGGAACCAAGACATTCTCAGGTTATACTCGGTGATTCTGCTTCCAAGTAAAGGCTATTTATATCTTGTACACTATTGAAGTATGTTTTCCCTCTTTCTTTTACTTCCTTATCTTTTCTTTGTTCCCTTTTACTGTCTTTGACAACTAGAATCAATATCAAACACAATAGTTTTTTTATAGCACTACAGATAACAAGACTATTTATATCTATCATGCAAAAACTGGTCAGCTGTAAACTAAAGTGCAATAACTGTCGGCTTCTATTCCCATCACCAAACAGCTAGGAAAGAAGGTAATTCGGTGGGTGAAAAGGTTAGATAAAGAGACGCTCCTAGCTACTGTTTTATTTAATTGGATGTTTGCTTCTTTGTTGGGACCCTATTGTGTTGGTTCACGAGACAAAGAACGTAGCCACATAATCTGAGCATGCAAGACATGAACTGTTTGGTTATGAATTTTAGAGTTGCAACGTGTTAACATCTTCGTGATGCAGATATGCATGTGAGTATTTTATTATTATAATAAACAAATGGTCTAGAAAGTTTGAGATGATGGGTTATGTAGCAGACTTGGGAGATAAGCAAGTTAAAAAACAGAGAAAATAATAGATTGTTGCGGAAATGACACTTATTCCAGCCTCAACTAAAAGTTAAAACAACAAAAATTTTCAGCTGAATATAAATATTAATATTTTTTGGGTCAATATAAGCAATAATATTATTCGTACATCATTATTTTATACCTTAGTGCTGTAATACTCGGGGATTGAACTTTGAATTAAAGGGTCTTGGTCTGGGGAAAACATCCTAGACGTTTATTTCTTGCATTTTGATTGTGCTTACATTCCTTAATGCATTGGAAGACTCTATTCTTGGATAAAATTTATTACGCATATATTCAAAGATTATTAATATGCTAGAAAGGTCGCAACCAAAAGACAATGACTGGCCCCAAATACTTCATAATTGATATGATAATATTGATATTCATTATTTTCTATCTTCATTGGTTGAGTACTTTCTTCTGTGTCCTACTCACTTTCAAAAGACCTTCACGTTGACCAAAATCTTATGTTCTCATATAGTAGATAGTTGAAAAGTTGCCTTGTAGTATATGAGAGACCTCGATTCAGATATCCTCCTTCTGGTAACTTACTGGGGATACACCTAAATTCTCATCGTGCTCTGTTGGTTTTCCTGGAAGGCCCTACTTTTTTTTTTCTATTTTAAAGTATGCAATGTTGTCTTCCTGGAGTTTTTATGTTTTCTTTTCTAATTTGTTTATTCATTTTAAGGATCTTTTTGGCCAAGTATATTACTTTCTAGTAAAACTGTTCTGCAATGACTGAATCCACCTTTAAAAATGAATCAAATAATGTATTCCAAGGTTATTAGACTCGCGATTATATGTAGAATTGTGGAGGTTCTATAAACCCGAATTGTAGAATCGAATCGTAAACTCTTACGAGTTTACGAGTTTACTCAAATAAAAAAAATATATTAATCCTGCCTAGGGTAGCTTTGCTATTCTTAGCCGGTCCCAAGCCCGGATAAAAGGAGAGGGTTGTGTTAGGCTTTCGATAGCCAACGTTAAACTGTGTCGAATCTCTATGACATGGATCAATTACGTAATAATGTGAATGCTAGGTCGTTGCCCGGAAGCAACGCGCTGTATGGCTCGAGTACAGTGTCAAAAGAGCAAGGGCCGCTGCATCGCCGTCCGGATGTAGTGAAAAGTAAGCAAGGGTTCCCACATTTTCGTGAACGGGTGTGGGTAAAGAAGCTAGTTCATGACAGGAGGATTCGCTTTGGTACATGGAATATAGGCACACTTACTGGAAAATCTATGGAAATAGTGGATGTTATGGTGAGGAGGAAGATCAATTTTATGTGCCTACAAGAAACTAAGTGGACAGGTGAAAAAGCGAAAGAATTAGACAACTCGGGATTTAAGCTGTGGTATACGGGAAAAATCAGATCAAGAAATGGGGTAGGGATTATTGTGGACAAGGAGTGGAAGAAGGATGTCGTGGATGTAAGAAGAGTAGGAGATCGTATCATAGTCTTAAAATTGGTAGTGGGACAGGACACCTTTAATGTTATTAGTGGGTACGCACCTCAGGTTGGGTTAGCAGAACACTTTAAGGTAAAATTTTGGGAGGATCTAGAAGGGGTACTTCAGGATATACCCCAAGGAGAGAAAGTTTTCCTAGGAGGGGATCTCAATGGACATGTAGGTAGCGTGGCTAGAGGTTTTAAGGGGGTGCATGGGGGTTTTGGCCTAGGGGAGATGAATGGGGAGGGTAAATCCATCTTGGAGTTTTCGGAGGCTTTGGATCTTTCTATAGCCAATACATGGTTTAAGAAAAGAGAGGAACATCTTATCACTTACAAAAGTGGAGGGACATGTTCTCAGATAGATTTTTTCCTTATCAGGAGGTCTGATAGGAAGTATTGCTTGAACTGTAAAATTATCCCGGGAGAGAGCTTGACTACCCAACATAGAGTTTTGGTTATGGATGTAAGAATTAGAGATAGGGCAAAGAGAAGAAGTCCTCTGGTAGCACCAAGGATCAAATGGTGGCACTTGAAGGGGGAGAAACAAGGAATCTTCCAACAAAAGATATGGGAGGGTTGGTGTGGACAATCACAAGGAAGTGCAAATGATATGTGGAACAAGATGTCCCAAGAGATTATTAAAGTGGCTAAAGAGACGTTGGGTGAATCTAGAGGTTTTGGACCTAGGGGTAAAGAATCGTGGTGGTGGAATGAAAATGTTCAGAGCAAAGTTAGAGTAAAAAAGGAGTGTTTCAAGGAGTGGTCTAGGTGTAGAAATTCTGAAACTTGGGATAAGTATAAGATAGCTAGAAATGAAACCAAAAAGGCGGTGAGTGAGGCAAGAGCCCAAGCTTTTGACGGACTATACCAAGCTCTAGGAACCAGGGACGGAGAAAGATCTATATATAGGCTTGCTAAGGGTAGAGAGAGGAAGACTAGAGATTTGGATCAAGTAAAGTGTGTTAAGGATGAAGAAGGCAAAGTCTTAGTGCATGAAAAAGATATCAAGGAAAGGTGGAAGGTGTATTTCCACAACTTATTTAATGATGGATATGGATATGACTCTAGCAGTCTAGACACAAGAGAAGAGGACCGGAACTATAAGTACTATCGTCGGATTCAGAAACAGGAAGTAAAGGAAGCGTTGAAAAGAATGAGTAATGGTAAGGCGGTGGGGCCAGACAACATACCTATTGAAGTGTGGAAAACTCTTGGAGATAGAGGTCTTGAGTGGCTCACCGAACTCTTTAACGAAATTATGAGGTCAAAATGCATGCCGGAGGAATGGAGGAGAAGCACGTTAGTGCCAATCTATAAGAACAAGGGGGATATACAAAATTGTGCAAATTATAGGGGAATCAAGCTCATGAGTCATACCATGAAATTATGGGAAAGAGTGATCGAACGGAGATTAAGAAAGGAGACTCAAGTTACTGAGAATCAATTTGGTTTCATGCCGGGAAAGTCGACCATGGAAGCGATTTATTTATTACGGCGGGTGATGGAGCAATATCGCATGGCCCAACAAGACTTGCACTTGATTTTTATTGACTTGGAGAAAGCGTATGATAGAGTGCCTAGAGAGATTTTGTGGAAAGCTCTAGAGAAGAAAGGGGTTAGGGTTGCATATATTCGAGCTATCCAAGATATGTATGATAGGGTATCGACTAGTGTTAGGACACAGGGTAGAGAGTCAGACGATTTTCCCATCACAATTGGTTTACATCAAGGGTCAACCCTTAGCCCCTACCTTTTTACCTTAATTCTGGATGTCCTCACGGAACAAATCCAAGAGATAGTGCCGAGATGCATGCTTTTTGCAGATGACATAGTCCTCCTTGGAGAGTCGAGGGAGGAGTTGAATGAGAGGTTGGAAACTTGGAGACGAGCTCTAGAAACACATGGCTTTCGCCTAAGCAGAAGCAAATCGGAGTATATGGAATGTAAGTTCAACAAAAGAAGGAGGGTTTCTAACTCAGAGGTGAAAATAGGAGACCATATTATCCCTCAAGTCACACGGTTTAAATATCTTGGGTCTGTAATACAGGATGATGGGGAAATTGAAGGGGATGTGAATCATCGCATTCAAGCAGGATGGATGAAATGGAGAAAAGCATCGGGGGTGTTATGTGATGCAAAGGTACCGATCAAGCTAAAGGGAAAGTTTTATCGGACTGCGGTAAGACCGGCAATTTTGTACGGAACAGAATGTTGGGCGATCAAGAGCCAACATGAGAATAAAGTAGGTGTAGCGGAGATGAGGATGTTGCGGTGGATGTGTGGTAAGACTCGACAGGATACAATTAGAAACGAAGCTATTAGAGAGATGGTTGGAGTAGCGCCTATTGTAGAGAAGATGGTGGAAAATAGACTTAGGTGGTTTGGGCATGTAGAGAGAAGACCGGTAGACTCTGTAGTGAGGAGAGTAGACCAGATGGAGAGAAGACAAACAATTCGAGGCAGAGGAAGACCCAAAAAGACTATAAGAGAGGTTATAAAAAAGGATCTCGAAATTAATGGTTTGGATAGAAGTATGGTACTTGATAGAACATTATGGCGGAAGTTGATCCATGTAGCCGACCCCACCTAGTGGGATAAGGCGTTGTTGTTGTTGTTGTTGTTGTATATATTTCACTTATTTGCTCTGTCTTTTTTTTTCTTCATTTTTTGCAAATAATAATGGTAGTTTCTGAGACAAAAGTTGTTGCTTATGGCAGGTTGTTCCAAGAATTAGTACCTTTATCGACACACATGTCTCTCCAACAACCAAATCAAGAGGTGCCATTGCAAGAACTAGAAACCACATTTTCTCAACTAAGCAAACAAAACTCAATACTCTCACTCACCCTTGATGAGTTCTATTGCAAGAATGGAAAGAGCTTAGGATCCATGAACATGGAGGAATTCCTTTCTAGCATTTGGAACTCTGATGATAACAACCAAGTTAACCCACCACTACCCACCCTTGATGAAGCTGCAAAGGGTAAAAGTGTAGTAGCAACAGAACCCACCACTATTTCCCAACCATTATCTGTCCCTCCCCCAATTTGCAAGAAAACTGTGGATGAAATTTGGTCTCAGATCCACAAAAGCCAACCACACTACAATGAAGCTAATAATAGCCTTGTCGGGAATGAGCCACTACTCAAAAGGTAGCAAACACTTGTGGAAATGACTTTCGAGGATTTCCAAGTAAAAGCTGGGGTGATACAAGAATCATCATCACTATTCAAGTCTTCATTATTATATCAGAATCAGATTGGTAACATTGCAAGTAATGGACCATTGAGTGCAAGTTATAGGTTCTGTAATAGGGATAGGATCTAGTGTGTCTTGTAATGGGCTTGAAACACAAAAATGTTGGCACATAATAACAACTTAGTTATAAAGGATGTCACTACAAATGGCGCTCTGGAGAAATGTCCAAGCTTAGGAGAATCAAGTGGGAAGGGTAATAGGAAGAGGATCATTGATGGCCCTCCTAAAGAGGTAGTAGAGAGAAGGCAGTGCAGAATGTTGAAGAATCGACAATCGGCATTATATAGTGTTTAAAGGTTGGTTAGAAAGACAATTATGACAAATAGGATTATGCTTCTCAACAGAGAAAAGGGTGTACATAAAAAATAATTCTGCTAAAATTATGCAACAATGGAAGAATCATTCATGAACCTGGAAAGGAATATTAATTGTTTTTCAAAAAAAATTAAGAAGACTCTAACATGCATAAAATTCACTTCATTCACCAGGTTCTAGTGATATACAGGGTTGTTTGCAACATGCTATTCAATTACTCCCTTAATAAGCATCGTTTCAATTAATAGAGATGAATTAACAGAGAAGCTTTGAGAAAGAAAACACCTTAGCGTCGTGGAGCAAAGCTTGGAGCTAGGTCATGAAATGAGGGCTTTCGACGAGTGAGGGCTTTCAAGCTCCAGCACGGCAGCAATGACGAGGACCACCATGATGCGAGTAGCTCAACACCCAAACCAAACTTGAACAAGGAAGAGTGAGACAGAGTCGCGAGAATCATTTTCGGGGGGAGGGGGGGGGGGGGGGGGGTTCGTACGACACCGTTTTGGATTTTCGTAAACTCGCGAACTCAAAACAGACACGCAAGTCTACCCAAACTCGCCCGAGTCTGCGCTAAATCGGACGAGTCTACTCCGTTTTCGATTCTACTTTCGATTTAACTCGCTGAACCTTAGTGGAATCATAAAATCGTACGATTTTATGATTTAAATCGTGAGTTTAACAACCATGATGTATTCCATTGCTTGAGTTTCAGTCATGGTAGTGTCATAATGGTGTTATGGCTGACACTATTATTTTTTGCTTTATGACTCAAAATTAAACTGGTGTTGTGTAATATTTTCTGGTGTATTCTAATTATATTCTAGATCTCAAATCTAAGTTCAAAATTCAAATCCCCTTTCAATTTAGGGGAGAAATTTCGCATTCATTTCACTGCAGCCCAGAGGACCTCACTTTCAATTTACATGTGCGGTATGATTTATAACCATAAACCCATATGTTTCTCTAGACACTGGATTATTGCCCCTAAGTTGAAATTACTGCTGCCTCTTCTTTTCATTAGGAATATAACACACAACTGGATATCCATCCTTTGGCAGTGATAATTAATCTAATAAAAAACTTCACTAAAAGAGAGTGGCAACTGGATTTTCTTGGTGCCTATAGAGAAGCCAACCAGTGCGCCTATTGGCTAGCTAGAGAAGGCTCTTCTTCTGCTTTGGATTTTCAGTTAGTTTCTTCTTGACCTATTCAAATGCAACGGCTCCTGTTAGCTGATGCTATGAGTACAGTGTCCTTGTGTTGTAGTTGTAGTTTACTTTCTTGTTGATAAAAAAAAGACAAATTAACCCTTTTGCTGTACACATTTTCTTAAACACTTTTATTCTTCAATTATATTAGAACCTCTCATTCTCTCAACTGCCATTATAAGTTAACGAATAAAAAGGGAATAAATGTGTACACAAAAACTTCAACTACAAAACTAACTGCACATTGCTTGCCCCCTTAACTGCACACCCACTCTTCCCTGCACGTTTTCTCCTTCTCACAGAGTAGCAGACTCTTTCCTTCCTTCTTCCTCTTATCAATTTCTCATTCTTCACATTTTTTTCCTTGTAACTTCTCATTAGTAACGACTACCATAATCTTAATATGTTTTTTTTTTTTTTTTTTTTTTATCTATATAAGAGATGTAATTTACTTCCTCTAGTTTTCTTTTTTACAGCAATCTTCCTCTAATTTTTATATTGATAATTTGTTATATAATTTCTATCTCCATGAGATATAAATATTTGCTATAGTTTGAAATTTATGTCATTAATTAGAAAAGTCAAATTCTTGTAACAAATAAGAAATACAATTTCAATTAAAATATAACATATTAAAATTGTATAGAGTGATTTCTATAGTATAAATAACAAAAAAAATTAAGATTGACCAAAGAAATCACTAACAAAAAACAAAATATTAAAAAGACAATTTATTTTACATGTTAAATTTAGTAGGGTCTGTTAATAACTCTACAACATCTAAATTAATTAAGGCTTTAATCTAGACACGACAATAGGGCCGGACAAGAATGGGTATGTTGTTCTTTGTTCCTATTCCTTCTCCCCAACTCCATCTCTATGCTTGTTCTGGATCGCTGGCGGAGACAAAATTTTGTATCCATTTGTTGTCCCCGTGGGGTTGGTATACTTGCCCCGTGATTATTACGATTATTACTTTAGAATATTATATTTATACATTTATTCTTCTAAAATTCAATTTAAACGAATTTTAGATGTCATGAAATTAAATAAATCATAAAATACAATGATTCATAGCATGAATTCAACTTATTACCATAAAAGGATGTCAAGTCTCAAAAAGATGAAATAAATAAGAAAAATATAATTAACATAACTATCGGGAAAGGGAAAAGGAGAATAGTTACATACCCATGCTCCTCCCGATTTTAAAAAGTCAGGTAACACGTGTATTTATTCCTGGTCAAAGTAGGTATTCCTTATAAAAGTCAGGCGAGTTTGGGTAGCAGAGTTGGACTAAGAAATGACCCCAAATCAGATCTACTTTAGGGAAGACTAAGCTAGAGGATAAATGAACGTGGGAGTAGTTGAAGCAGTTTTTTCCAAGGCTAAATGCATATGGATCCATGATTTCCTAAATTCTAAGAGAAGTGGTTAGTGAAAAATAACACGTGTTTGTTTGTAACAACTTTAGGAAAGGTGAGGCCACAATTTAGCAATGTAGGAAGTTAGGTATTAGAAAACAACTCGCGAGCGTAGTAAACAAGTGATGTTTGTTATCATTATTATAAATAGAGGAAAGTCAGATGTAAAAAGAGATCCCCGACCAAATCAATCAAATTTATGTTTTCCGGTCATTTAATTTACCTTTCATTTATCTTCTATGTATACCTTTATTTATGAATACCTTTTATCGCTTTTAGTCGTTTACAGTTTGCCTTGATCGCTTTTAGCCGTTTATAGTTTTCTTTATAGCTTTCATCCATTTACAACCTTTTTTTTTTTTAATCTCAATTTCACGAGCAGCCTAGCATAGAAATTATAGCTCGTCAATTGCTAGAAAGTTCATTGTAGTGAACTAAGAATCCATCTAGGAACAAAATCCCTTCTTTGAGTCAATTGCCTAAAAGGGGAATCACTTGTTTGTTGGTAATTAACCAATACAAAGACTAATTAATCAATAAATTTTTCACACCAACAAATAATCAATTAAAAAAAATCAAATATTTGAGAACTATAAAGATTATATCTTTTTTTTAGTTCACGGCCAAAAATTTCATTTACAAAATGTCATGTATAAACTATTTTTAAAAAAATATCATATAGATAAAGACATTATTTTAAAATATCGTCAAATACATATTCTATCAATTATAAAGCAATGGATTGGGCCTTTTACAAAAATAATTAACTCATAGGAGAAAAAAATCAAAATAAAATCATGAACAAATTAGGTTCGTATCTCTTTAATTTTTTTTTCAAACTACATACAACACCATTCTATTTTCTATTTCTACATTAATCTCCTTTTATGTTTGAAATAAATACACTGACACCTTATATATTGCCCTAACTCTCCTAAATGTTTAAAACATTACACTAACAATTTGTTATATATTACACTAATATTCCTATAAGCAAGATTACTAGTCTATAATGATTAAAAAAAATGGGAAATCATGTATAATTTTACAAAATTTCATAAATATTCAGTATTGAAATAAAATAATAATAGAACTGATGAATAGTAAAAGGCTATTCTTAGTCGTATAAGTTGTAGATATGAATGGTTGTAGGATATTACCGGAGAAAAAGAAATTAGTTGAGAGGATCTAAATCCAAAGTGATAGCATCTATTTTTATCTCGTTAGTAAAATACTAATTTGTAAGAGTCATAATGAGTAAGGATTTAAAAAAGGAAGGTACACTTAAGATAGAATCGCGAGGCAGTGTTTCTCCTATAAATAAACATATATAGCCGGTGAACAAAGAAACACTTTCATTCGTTCTCTCGTCTTCAGAATTTTCTGTTGTGTTCTCAAGTCTCGGCGGTGTCATGGCTTCAAGAGCGGAACAACCCATCAATGGTTTGTTTTATTCTTGTCTTGCTGCCAAGATGCTTGAATTATGTTTGGGAATTACCGTGTCTAAGCTTCTCACAAGGTGTTCTTCTTCTTCTTCCTTTTACTTTTTTTAAAATAGATTAAATTACTCATTTATTCTTTATAATTTTTTATTTTTTTAATCTCTATAATTTTAAAATAATTTTTAATTTATATTTTAATTCTTTTTAATTCTTATAATTAAAAAATTATAAAACAAAAAAAAACAAAAATCATAAAAATTATAGAGATTAAAATTATTTTTAAAATTATAAGAATTAAAAAAGATTTAAAATATAAATTATAAAAAAAAATAAAAAGTAAGAATAATGAAACTGAGTAACCTTTAAAATATTTATTTATATATATATATATATATATATATATATATATATATATATATATATATATATATATATTATATGTCAAGGTTGCACAATCCGTACAAGAGAAGACGAAGGTTGCATTTATCTTTCCTTTTTAATTTTATTTTTTACTTTATAGTTACCTATCTGATTTTCCAAGAAACAAGTGAAGAAGTTTCTTTTCTTTTTATAATGGATGTCTCTAAATCTGTGTGAGTGGATGTTATGCAGAAGTCAAGCACTCAAGTGGAGAATGGCGTGGTGGTACAAATGTTGGGAATTTTGTTACCGCAACAAAGGTGGAAGCAGGTCAGAATGTTAAAGAAGAACCTGAAGCGATGGTCATTAGCTCTGATGATGAACCTGAAGCAGTTAAGGGATAAAACGTAAGGGAAAAGTCTGCTGGGAAAAATGCAAAGGCATTCAGTTCAGTCCTCTCTGCTCGAAGCAAGGTTGTTCCTTTGTTCATTTATCTCAATTTTTTTAATTATTGAGATTATTTTCGATATTTGAAGCGAACCATATGTATTCATGGCATCAAGTTTTGACAGCTGGGAAAAAGATCATTTCTATAACACAATCTCCACAGGTATCTATTTACGCATTTATCATCACCTTTGTTCGATTTTTCATTCAATTAGCTTGTGCCTTTATGTAATTTGTAATTTATTTGGTTCTGAATATTGAATTTTGAATACAAAGAATTTAGAAGCTTGGAAGTTCTAAGTTTATTTTCATGTGCTAGGATTGCAAAGAGTAAAAAAAAGTGAGTTTGTTCTGAGATGCAATATACCTTTGTTTGCAGGTCATGCCATTGGGGCAAATCCTGCAATTCCTAGAATGTTTCCAAATATGTTTCCACTGGTTACAAGTCAGGTATATTTTTTGTTTCTTTTTGCCAACTCTGGTTATGCAATGCAATGTTTTTTCATTTATTTCACACATTCTTGTTTCTTTCTTAAGTTGCAGCTATCTATGTACTCCTGATATGGTTACTATACTGAATTTCAATTGTTTTGACAGAGAAAGTTGGCAAACAGAAGGCTGATTGCAGTCATGAAATTGTCTCTTGACAAGTCTGCCCAAGGAGAAAGAATTTCTGGCACAAGCAAGAATGATCATATTTCTTCCTACAGGTGAAGGAGTTAAATTTTCATTTTTGTGCCCCATAGATTTGTTTTAGCTCATCCGATTAGTGGTCCAAGTTGTGATTGGTGGTATTCATTGATGAGTCCAATTCGCTTCCAAAAAAATAACTTATTGCAATTAGTTTGAGTTTGCCAGCAGTTCCTTGAAGATTTAGTTTGTTCTCATCTATGTGCTCTCTTACGTTTCACCTTTTCTGTGGATTTTTGTTATAATTGCTTGACATTACGCAGGTTAAATCCCTAGGTTCACCAAATTTTGTTTATCTGTTTAACACACATAACATTGAGCCAAATACTAAATGAATTATTCACGGTGGTGATTAGTTTAACACAAACTTTTAATATGGTAAAACTTAAATGGGCAATTTTTTTATTCCTGAGGACAGTAATACCCGTCGATTGAAATTTAAAAGGGTCTTGGTCAAGGGAAAACATCCTAGACGTTTATCTTTGGCATTTTGGTTGTCCTTACATGCAGGAATGATACATTGGAAGACCACCCTATTCTTGGATAACATCTCATTGCAACTTGTCTCCTGACATTGCTCCACACTGTCGAGAGATCTTCATGCTGAACAAAGTCTTGTGCACTCCTATAGTAGTTAATTGAAAAGTTGACTTGTAAACTATAGAATGAGAAACGATAGCCTCCTAAAACCACTTGCAGACCAATCTCATGAGAAATCTCATCAAGCTCTGTAGTTCTCTTCTCCTTCTCGTAACTAAGTGGGGATAGACCTGATTTTCTCATCAAGTTTGTTTATTTTCCTTAAAGACCCTGCTTTTCATCTATTTTTATTCAAGCGTGAAAGATTTTTAGAGCTAAATGCTTTTGGTCTTGGCATGGGTTTTGGCTATAATTTATTTCATCTGAAGATTTTTTTACTTAATTACACTAGATTTTACACAAGAAATTAAAAGACTTTTTAGCCATTAATTTAATTAAATATATTTATCATAATTACCTTAATTATTATAATTAAATTTTTTATATCAATTGAAATACTGTAACTTGTTAAAAAGTAAAAAAAATAATAAATTTATGGGTTGTCACGTGATATTAACTTAAGTCATGTTAATTAATATCTTTAGGAAATAGTCATTGGTTAATGAACTAAAATGAATAAATATTTATTGTGAAAGGTATAGGGGAACATAAAAAAATTATGGGTTTTGGAGAACGAAATTACAAATAGTATTTTTTTAGAGAAAAGCGTATAAATTTAATGATAATAATTGGTTTTGGAGAACGAAATTACAAATAGTATTTTTTTAGAGAAAAGCGTATAAATTTAATGATAATAATTGGTTTTGGAGAACGAAATTACAAATAGTATTTTTTTCAGTATCATAGAATACTAGTTATTTTTAAAATTTCTCTTGTAAGCCTTTTACGTCATCTAAAAATGTATAAATTCTATAAAAAAAAATAGTAGCAAGAAAATTTTAACTATCATATATTGAAGGAAATATATTAAAAAAATTATAAAAAGAAATGGAAGATTAACTTTCGAATTAAAAATATTTTTATCTCCGTAAAAAAATATCTACTAAAGTATTTTATTATTTTAATATCTTTTCCTCTATATAATAATAAGGCTTAAATGTTATTTTGTTGTGGTTATTTTTTAAAATTTATAGTTTTTGTTCCTTTATTTTAAAATAGAGACATGTAGTTTCTATATGTTTTTATAATATGCAATTTTGGTGCCCCTATTTTAAAAATAAAGACATAATCTCTAAGTTTTGTAAACTTTATGATTTAGTTCTTGTGTCAAACTAAAATCATTGATTACAATAATGTGGATTTAAAAAATAATCTTGTGTCATGTAACTAAAATTTGGTCACATCAAGATAATTTTTTATTGGACAAAGTTTGAGAATCAAAATTACATATTTTACAAATCAAATGAATAAATATCTATATTTTAAAATAGGGAGATTAAAATTATGAATTTGAAAAAATATGAGGACTAAATATCTCTATTTTAAAAGAAAGAGACCAACATTAAGGGTTTTAAAAAATAGGAAAACTAAAATTATATTTAATAATAATATGCTATCATATTATATATTTAATTAATTTAGTCCAAATTTAATTTAATATTTATGTTTTCCTTAATAAACCTTGATAGAGATGATCTATTCTTTTTTTAAAAATTCATCATTTTGTTTTTACTCGGATTGTGACAATATGAGAGAAAGACATAAGAAAATTGAACATAAATAATTGGAAAAGGATTTACCAAGTTGATAGGTGTTACTTATTGATTAAAATTTATTTTTACAATTATGCATCAATATTCATATAACAACCTTTTTCTTGAACATTCTTGTAACAAGTTATTTCTTGTTCAAACACTTTAGCAAGTAAGAATTCACCGCACATAAGCCGCAAGACCACAAACATCGGCAAGTAAAGTTAATTATAGAAAACATTTAAAAAACCTAATTAATTCAATTATAAAGAATAATTATAAATATCAATGTTGACATCAATGAACTTGATTAAGCTATAACTAACCAATCATGCAATTGTTGACAATACCAAAGAACATTTCCGGACATCTTTTTAGTGTAATTGGCA
Organism: Glycine max; assembly: GCF_000004515.6. Lineage (NCBI taxonomy): Eukaryota > Viridiplantae > Streptophyta > Magnoliopsida > Fabales > Fabaceae > Glycine > Glycine max. The sequence goes on from NC_038243.2 coordinate 28,580,312, forward strand.
ACACATACAACATACATGAGGAATTTCTATTAAAGGTGCATATATTAATTCACATTTGTGAGCACAACTAACAACATTAGACTAATTGCTTGACTCAACTAGCACAAATGAAAGATTGTAATGATCAGCTTATGTGAAACCCAACATAGCTATGATCATAATTACAACTCCAGTACTTTTCATCTTTTTTTTTTTTTTTTTTTTTGCTTTATTCTTCTCTCTAAGTCTTTACAAACTATTTTAGGATTTTGTATAGAGGTTAAATTTGTTTGGTTTCAAGATAAATAAACCATTTTATAGGTACAATATACTCCCTCTGGTCTCAAATATAAATAAATCTTAATTACCTATTCCTTATTTAATGAGATTCTTTTCAAAATACTTTTTATTTAATAAGGTCAAAGAGTTTTTTATGTTTGATATCATATTTGAATGAAAGATAGTTTAAGAAAAATATTTGTTTTTAATTGAAAATGACACAATTTAATGAAGTTAACTATTTTTTTTTAATAAGTGTGAAATATGTATTTCTTTACTTATAATCGAAATCGGAGGAAGTAATGCACTTAAAATATCTTTAACTTCTTTACAAAATTATGCATCAAGTACCTTCAAGATTTTATATCTGAATTTAACTTGTTTCCATTATCAATAAAATATTATATTTTAACAATTTTATTAAAGTTAATTATATATAATATTTAATGAATATAATAAATATACCAATAATATTATATACATAGTAAAAACATATATTAAATACATACAATAAATGCACATATTAAGTACATATATTAAATACATACATTAAATGTGCATATTAAATGCATCCAATACATAACATATATTGAATATATATATATATATATATATATATATATATATATATATATATATATATCGCATTGATTAAATATATTTAAGAGATATTTATTTTTTGTCACTTTAACATTAATTAATGTGAAATATCATCGATTTTGTCAATGATTAATTTCTATCAAAAAATATGTCTTATTATCTTTAGAAGTCTACTTCTTTCCATTAACTTTTTTCATTTACAATGCTCAAATATGAGACTTTTCTTATGTATTCAATGAATTTGACATTTGTTCATCACACCAATGAAAGGGCTACAAAAAAATGAAATGTGATATTTTTGTTAATTGTAAAATTGTAAATGTCATTATATCATCCTTTTCAAACACAATCCTAAATAAGAAGTGATGAAAAATAAATTAAGAAACATCTATTGGACACAAAGATTAGGTTAATTTAAAATGATTTAATTACACATTTGATTCCTATAACTTAAAAAATTGTCTTTTTTTAGTATTTATACTTTTAAGGACATCTCCTTTAAGTCCCTATACATGTCATTTTTAATCCTTTTAGTCCTTGTCATAGAGACTAAGGGCAAGTTTGTTTCATGGATTTTATTATATTTATGGGAAAAATATTCATGGAAATGTTATATTACTTGGAATTTATTCCCATATATAAAAAAAAGTTAGGTACATACTTCTAATTCTTGAGAATTTTTTAAAATTTATTTTAATTTAAACATAACAAATTTATTTAAATAAATAAATAAGGTTGAATAAGAAGAACGTGGGTAATTATGTTAAACATTCTCATGAGAATGTAAGATTCCCACTTCTCTAAGAATAGGAAGATGGAGAAACATGTATAATATGAATTCCTTGGGAATGAGTTATGTGTGATGATATTTTCTTATTACCCCCTAACAAACAAGTGCCTACATATTTCCATCTTTACAATTTAGGAAATCCGATATCGTCTGTCTCAATTCTTGTGATGCAACATATACATCTATTGGACAATTTCACTCAATGTCTATTGGTTTTAAGATGAAATCTAACATGGCATCAAAATCTGTAGTCTATTCATTCTAATAGGCTCACAAAGCCTTTGTACACAACTAAGTGAGTTAGGCAATATCCTAGGCTCACAACCTTGTGCACTTTGTTGCCTCCTCCTCTAACTACGATACTGCAATTCGTTAATGTCGGCACCTCCTCAATTATATCGACGTCACCCAAATGCAAAAGAAGGATTAGTAAGAGTTGGTGGTGATTGGTACACCAGTTTCAATGCAAGTCTTGATTCAGAGATGGTGGTGTTGTGGTGAAAGGTGTAAAGATTTGATGGTGGTATTGTGAACAAATGACATGATCAATGGTTTGTCTCTTACATGCTAAAATGTAGTGATGGATCTATAAAATTTAAGTTGTGGGAGCAATATTTATATATTTAAATTGTTATATATTATACATGCACTACTACAGAAAGTGGATTCCACATCGGTTTTGTGGGGCATACTACATCGGTTGACAACCGTCGTAGTAGGGGACGTCATAATAAGGGGTCACCTATTCTACGATGGTTGTTGTTAAGACCGTCTTAGAAATGCCATATTTCCACATCGGGCATCCTGAGATGATCGCCGTAGAATAGGCATTATTCTACATCTGTCGTCCAGAAGGGACTGTCATTGACTGTTGTCTATTCTACGACAGTCGTGTCTGAAGACCAAGCCAGCATGTCTTTTGAGAAAGAGATTACACAGTTACAAAGGAATGTTCTCCCATAAACCCTCTTGATGATCATTACAAGTTGCATATACATCATCTATTTGTTCTTCATTAATCAAAGGCATGTCTTTTGAGAAAGGAGGCATGTCACCAACATCAAGTGTTGATCCGCCAATATGGTTACTGATAGAAAATGTTCTACCTTGCAAAACCACTGACCATTTAGAGTCACTGGGATCTTGTACATAAAACACCTGCCTAGCTTGCACTGCCATAATGAATGGGTCGTCTTTGTAAACTACTTTGTGAAGGTCTACTAAAGAGTATAAGAAAAAAATTAAAATAAGTTTTTTAATAAACTAAAATTAGTTAATGTATAAATTTAAATTTGTTTTTTTAAAGAAACTAATATGATAGGGTTTTATAGATTACACTTAAAACACATGGATGAAGTGATCAGTTACAAAGAGCTTACGCAGTTAAAAAGGAATGTTCTCCCATAAACCCTCTTGATGATCATTACGAGTTGCATATACATCATCTATTTGTTTTTCATTAATCAAAGGCATGTCTTTTGAGAAAGGCGGCATGTCACCGACATCAAGTGTTTATCCGTCAATATGGTCACTGATAGAAAATGTTCTACCTTGCAAAACCACTGACCATTTAGAGTCGTTGGGATCTTGTACATAAAACACCTGCCTAGCTTGCACTGCCATAATGAATGGGTCGTCCTTGTAACCTACTTTGTGAAGGTCTACTAAAGTAAATCCCATTTTGTCCCAACGCACCCTGGTATTTCCATTGACCCATTGACACTTGAAGAGAGGTACTCTAAATTCACTGTAATCAAGCTCCCAGATTTCTGCGATTACACCATAGTAAGACATGCACGCTTGAATGGGATTGTTATCTGAAGCACTACAAAAGTGATCTGATTGACCATCAACAGTAACCCCACTATTCTGCACACTGTTTCTATCATCCTGGGACTTTGTGCAGAAAGAACAATGGTTGATATCATATCCTTTCCATGTAGGAACATTAAAATTTGGACCCACAACTAGCAATCGTAATGTGTTGGAAGCACTTTGATCGGCGAAAATTGTTTGTCTGAACCAATGGATGAAAGATATATTGTGCTCTTGCAACAACCTCTTCATGTTCATTTTTCGGTGGACACCAGTTACATGTTCTTTGTGAGCATCTATGTATGGGATGACCTCTGCTGTGTTGTGTAAAACGTATAGATGAGCTTGTGACAGTTTTTTCCTATCCATGGTTACAACATTGAATCCTTGTATGCCCCGACCTTGAGTTGACAAGTCATGACGACTTTGAGGAACTCCCACTAGTGTACCAGTGCTTATATATTCAGAACAAAATCCAATGGCTTCCTCAGCAACGTATCTTTCCACAATACTAGCCTTTGGCCGATATCGATTTTTTGTATATCCTTTCAACACCTTCATGTAACGTTCAACAGGATACATCCAACGTAAAAACACCAGCCCGCACAACCGAATTTCCCGTACAAGATGAACAATTAAGTGCACCATGATGTCAAAAAATGAAGGGGGAAAATACATCTCTAATTCACACAGGATAATGGCTGCTTGGTTCTCCAAATCATCCTAATGTGTTGGGTCAATAACCTTGCTACAAATAGCATTAAAGAAAAAGCACAACCGGGTTATGGCGACCCTAACTTTATCAGGCAAGATACCACGAACGGCCACTGGCAGCAGTTGTTGCATTAAGACGTGACAATCACGAGATTTCAACCCAACTAACTTCAAATCATTAACTGACACAATTCTCTTGATATTGGAAGAGTATCCTTGTGAGACTTTGACATTTTTCAGATAATGACAAAATTGTTTTTTCTCCTTCATTGACATTGTGTAACATGCTGGGGGCAAATATGTCCGGCGACCTTGTGGCTGCGGATGCAGCTGCTGTCGTATACCCATGTCGACCAAATCCTAACGACATTTGAGACCATCCTTTGTCTTGCCTTTGATGTTAAGAAGGGTCCCAATTAAATTATCACACACATTTTTCTCGACATGCATAACATCGAGACAATGTTGAACATGGAGATTGGTCCAATACGGAAGATCAAAGAAGACTAACCTTTTCTTCCAAATGTTCTTGTCAGCATGGTCCTTCCTTCAGGTCTTACCAAAACCAGCTACGATGTCTTTCACCCGATTATACACTTCATGTCCAGCTAAAGGTTCGAGGGCACCGTCAGTCTCATGGGTTCTATTAAATGCTTTCTTCAATCGGCGATACAGGTGATAATGTTTCAAAAATCTCAGGTGCCTTGTATATATTGGCTTCTTCCCATGTTTAAGTTGGATGAAGCTGGTGTTGTTCTCACAAATTGGACATGCATGGTGTCCTTTGACACTATATCTGCTCAAATTCCCATAAGCAGGAAAGTCATTAATAGTGCAAAAGATCATGGCATGCAACACAAAGGTGTTTCCCATATTAGCATCATTCACATCAACCCCATCTACCCACAACTTGCGTAAGTCTTCAATCAACGGAGTCAAGTAGACATCAATATTGTTTCCTGACTGTCTGGGGCCGGCTATCATCATACACAACATGATGTATTTGTGCTTCATGCACAACCAAGGAGGAAGGTTGTAAATCATGAGCAAAACAGGCCACAAACTGTGATTAGTGCTCAAATTACCAAATGGATTCATGCCATCCGAAGCAAGACCAAGCCATAGGTTTCTTGGTTCTGCTCCAAATTCAGGATACAAGTGATCAATTTTCTTCCATTGTGGAGAATCAGCGGGATGTCGAAGTAAGCCATCATTTTTTCTGCCAACCGAATGCCAAATTAGGTTTGAAGCATCGTCAGCGCTAGCAAACAAACGCTTAAACGTTGGTATAATAGGAAGGTACCAACAAACCTTTGCTGGACGATTGTTGGTTTTGGGTACATCATCTGTGCATTCACCATCCGTCTCTTTGTATCATGATACCCCACATGTTGGGCAATTAATCATTTCCGCATACTCATTTCTATAGAGGATACAATCATTACGGCATGCATCAATTTTCTGGTACTTCATACCCACAGGACATAATATCTTCTTCGCCTCATAGTGACTCTTGGGTAATTTGTTATCATCAGGAAGCATTTTCTTTAACAATACTAGCAACTCTGTGAAACTTTTGTCACTCCAACCAAATTTGGCCTTCACATTGACCAAAGCTAGCATCGCAGATAACCGACTGAACGTAGCATGTCTTCCAAATAACCCTCTGCCCCAAGATCTCTTAGCATGTCTTCCATTCGGTCTCCAGTTTGAACATCAGCAGCTTCAGTGGCAGGGGCTGTTTGGATTTCTGGTAATTCACCGTGCCATATCCAATTCGTATAACTCCGACTAAAGTAGTCACAAATTAGATGTGTCCTAATCTCATTTATTGAATGATGCCTTCCATTGACACAGTTAACACATGGACAAAAATAATTCCCACCCAATGTTGGTGCATTTTGTTCGGCAAACGCCAGAAAATCCTCAACCCCCTTTTCATACTCACCACTTATGTGCGGTGCTTTAATCCAAGTTCGATCCATTCTATCTGTTGTATCAGAGCGCCTCTGTTATGTCGTATGCGTGAGAAGCTCACTTTTTTCATTTGAAGGTGAGGTCCTATCCCATTTAGGAACAATCTTTTTTTGCTTCATTCATAAGTACATGTTAAGTATGTCATGGTAAATTTAATAAAATTTCAGCAGCATCTCACATTGGTCTCCAAGTACACGAAATGAAAGTGGTCAACTGAAATGACCACAATCAAGTATGCACTTGGAGAACAAAGCAATATGCCATAAACTGAAATTTTATAAAATCTAACATAACATAGTTAACGTATAAGTATGAATGAAGTAAAAAAAGACAGCCCCCAAACTGTCCGAACGGACAATTCAAGATTCCATACCACGATTAATCCAAACTATCCGTAGCAATCATGGTATGGAATCTCAAACGGGAAACTAAGGTTCACTCAAAATGCACATACTTTTAATGGATAATAATGTAATATATGAAAAACCAATTGAGAATCCAAATAAAACTCAGATTAACCAAATACATTATAAGCAACAACGTATGCCAAAAGTAATAAAAAAATTGCTCAAATAATGATAAAAACTTCGAAGTACCTGTGATTCCCTTTGCAATCTGACTTTGGCAAGTAAGAAACTATGAATAAGAACCCAATAGTCAGCCTTGAAAACCTAAAAGTTTATAGTAAAAAATGGCATATTAGAAAAAAAATGCATTTCTACAACACATAATGGAAAAATAAATTCGTCAACTAAAAACAGGTAAGGAACGAAATTTGCACACGAACAAAGGTTTATAATATGTCTATGTAATTTTCATTTCAATTCCCTCATGAAAGGATTCATAGTCACTGTACATCGCGGGTATGTGTGTATTCTCTAATCCCTACCCCAGCTATATATGCATTTCTTGTGTCGTTAAATGCTACTTTTTTTTAGGGCAAGGCAACATGAACAGGTTCTGAGGAGATACATACTAAGTTATACTTTTTGTGTTGATGCATTTGGTATGTCACATTTGTGTTTCTAAAAAGGTGTTGCAGATTTTGCAGAGCCTATCATTGTTGTATAATTTTCTAAGTGGCTCATTAGTATATACCTTTATGTAACTCCGTTTTGTTAATTTCATGGTTTCCAAACTTGTGCATCACTAATATGAACATTCATTGTGTACTAACAGATCCCTCAATCCATTAGAGGCAAAGTCAAAAGCTTGTTACAGTAGAAGGGAAAAAGACACACAAGACAAGTTAAATATAAATAAAGCTTCGTTATATGGGAGTGAGATTCATTGATGAGGAAGTAGATTCATTTGCAAGGAGGGCAGAAATGTACTATAAGAAGCGCCCGAAGGTCATGAAATTAGTGGAGGAGTTCTACCGAGCATACCATGCTTTAGCTTAGAGATACGATCATGCAATGGGAAAGCTATGCCATGCCCACAAAACAATTGTAGAAGCATTTCCCAACCAAAAAAAATTACATGCTGACCGATGATTCGTCACCGTGTGTTGAATCACACACACTAGGAGTGCCTTGTCCGAATTATTGCGAGTCTAAGCATGCAGAGAAAGCAGATAGTGAAGTTCAAACCTTGAGGAAAGGCCTAGCCAAAATACAGTCTGACAAGGATGCTATATTTCTTCAGTATCAGAAGAGTATGGACAAGTTATCAGAAATGGAAAGAGATCTCAATAATGCACAAAAAGATGCTGGAGGCCTTGATGACAGAGCGAGTAAAGCTGAAATTGAAACTAGAGTGTTGAAGGAAGCACTAGCACAACTAAAATCTAAAAAGGAAGCTGGTTAAGTTCAGTACAATCAGTGCCTAGAAAGTATAGCTAAACTGGAGATTATGTTATCTCTTGCCCAGTTGGATGCCAAGGAATTTGATGAGAAAACTTCTAAGGTTGAAATTGAAGCCAAAATTCTAAGGTAAGAACAAGGCCAGTTGGAAGCTCAGAAGGATGCTGGTTTTCTTAGATACAAGCAGTGTGTTGAAAATATTTCAGTTTTGGAGGCCAAGATAACCCTTACTGAGGAGAATTCCAGGATGTTAAGTGAGCAACTTGAAAAAGTTGAACTGGAAGTTAAAGCACTGAGAAAAAATCTTGTTGAACTGAATGGAGAGAAAGAATCTTTAGTTGTCCTTTACCATCAATGCTTGGAGAAGATAACTAAAATGGAGAATGAAATTTTGCTTGCACAACAAAATTCTAAGAAACTAAATAGAGAAATTGAGAAAGGGGCTGAAAAACTTAAGACTGCTGAAGAACATTCTCATATGTTGGAGAAATCAAATCAATCTCTTCGGCTAGAGGCTGAAAATCTGCTATAGAGGATAGCTATGAAGGGTCAAGCACTTTTAGAGAAGGCCAGTATATATTTAGATAAAACCATCAAAAGTAGTATATATTTAGATGTTTCAGTAACAACACTACAAAAAAAAAGGCAAAATGGATTTGCAGAATTAGCAAAACCAAAGCATGATGCCATATATTTAGATAAATGGCTTTATTTTCAAGAACCCTCCTTTTCTCATCCCTTTTGTGCACTGACAAGACGGGAGGGGGTTGGCAGTGATGCCATATGATAGGGTAAAAGGGATTGGATGAGGGGGAATATGTGTAGAGACCCGACTATACATAAGCACATTCTTTCTTTGATGCCTGTTAGTCGATGAATACGACTAACTTTTGTGTATAAACCTTGTGTAAATTGTATCAAACTCCTCCAATTTATGGTTATTTTGTAGTATTGTGATTACTTTTTGTTAAAGATAGGTAATAAATACTTAGTACTTCCATTTTGTGTGTTTAATAATCATTTCCTCTCATTTTCAGGTTAATTAGGCAAGTTTGTGAAGTGTTGATTTTCATCCTCTCGCTAAGCCAATCTTCTGGCTTAGCGAGCCAACCGCTAAGCGCAACACTCCTTAGCTGAACGCGAGGAAGAATCTGGAAGAAGGATGGGTTGTGCATGTTCGCTGAGTGAAGGGTCATCCCGTTAAGCGCACCACTTCAGTCCATCCGCTGAGCGAGAAAAGCACGCACTAAGCCGAAATCCACTAATGCATGCTGAGCGGTCCATAGTCGCGTTAAGCACTCTAGCACAAACAAAGCCACCTATTTAAGCGTGAAATCAGATTTTGGAGAGGAGTTTGGCCTTTTCTTGAAGCTTCTGCATGTCTAGAGATTTCTAGAGAGAGAAAAGTCCAAGTTCCAGAGAGTTTTGAGAGATTTTGTTGTGCGAAGACTTGTAGAGAACAGAGCTTGAAGAGGAAGTTGTCTTGAGAGCATGAGATGAGTCTGTGAGAGATTATGAGGTTCTAGAGGTGGAAGAGAGATCCCCACTACTTGTATTTCTTCAATCCTTCATTTTTCTCTTCTCTTTGTTGTAAAGAAAGCTTCCCAGTTATGGAGAGCTAAATCCTCTGTTGGTTCTTCCTTGTTAGTACCTGATGTAAATACTTTTTTTTATCTATTTAATGATGCTTTGTGTGTTCTCTGTGTTATCAGTATGCCATTTCAGTGTTCTTTTGCCTTGATCACGTAGTTGCATGCTTTGTTAGGATCATTCAACAGTGGAAACTGGTCTGATTCTTAGAACCTGATAGGACAGAGCTAGTTTATCGTATTATCATGAAGGATCGGGGTACGGTAACCTAATTGTTAGTATGTTTTTCTTAATGCGGTTCTGGTCAAGTTCAGTCCAACAAGAGGAATCTGAGGACGATGCTTGATCAGGATTAGGCTAGACTATCACAAAGAATCGGGGTTTAGCATTTCAGGATACACCATAGAACACACGAGTATTGTTAAGTAGAGAATATCCTTTTAACATCAGGCACCTACTAGGAAGACCAACATGTTGTTTACTTGTCTTTACGCATCAGTACTCACGTGATTTTCCTTTTAATAGTTAGTTTACATACCTGTGCATAATCCACACATCTCTTTTCATACTAGACACCTATTCACTGAAGTAGCTTTACCATGTAACACAAGTTCCCCGAGAGTTCGATACTTGGTTCTTACCGTTTTATACTACTTGCGTGATCCGGTGCACTTGCCGCGACTGAACAAGTTTTTGGCGTCGTTGCCGGGGAACTTCTTTCTATTTGGAGAGTTAGTTCAGTCCTAGGTGTCTATTCTTTATTCTTTGATAAACTGTGAATATTTACTTTCGATTCATATTTGTTTTCTTCTCGAACTGGATAACCGTTGTTTCTATTAGTGTTTTATATGCATAGATCTCCCACAAACAATTTAGTCCTTCTAGACTTGGAGATTGAAGCTACGTTGAGAAGGAACAGAGTCGAGAGGAGAAGAAAATTACTGCAAGACAGGACAATAGCGTCCATTCTTGAGGAAGAAACTCATTTTTCTGATTCTTCATCATCTGATTCACCATCATCAAGGGAATATGCGACCTATTTGCCAGAAGCCGATTCCATGGCGGATGAACACCAGCAGAGAGTTACCCTTGAGGACTATTCAAGCAATTCAGTGCCGCACTTCTTTACCAGCATTTCACGTCCTGAAGTGCAAGCTCACAACATAAACTACCCTCATTCTTTGATTCATTTAATACAAGGGAACTTATTCCAAGGATTACCAAATGAGGACCCCTATGCACATTTGGCAACATTCATTGAAATTTGTAACACTGTAAAGATTGCAGGTGTGCCAGATGAAGCCATTAGACTCAGTCTATTTTCATTTTCCTTGGCAGGAGAAGCCAAAAGGTGGCTCCATTCATTTAAGGGTAACAGTCTGAAAACCTGGGAAGAAGTTGTTGAAAAGTTTCTGAAGAAATATTTCCCAGATTCAAAGACCACGGAAGGGAAAGCTGCAATCTCTTCATTTCATCAGTTCCCTGACGAGTCCTTGAGTGAAGCGTTGGAGAGGTTTAGAGGTTTATTGAGAAAGACTCCCACCCATGGGTTCTCTGAGCCAATTCAATTGAATATGTTTATAGATGGGTTGAGACCACAAACCAAGCAACTGTTAGATGCTTCAGCAGGGGGAAAAATAAAGTTGAAGACCCCTGAAGAGGCAACTGAGCTAATTGAGAATATGTCAGCCAGCGATCATGCCATTCTGCGCAACAAAGTTCATCAACCCACAAAGAAAAGCTTGTTAGAACTATCATCACATGACGCTTTATTGGCATAGAATAAGTTGCTTTCTAAGCAACTTGAGATTTTAATAGAAACACTCGGTAAGTTGCCAACTAAACTGTCTATTGGTCAACCTACATATTCTTCGGTTTTGCAGGTTACAGGTTGTACCATCTGTGGTGAGGCTCATGAAACAGGCCAATGTATTCCCATTGAAGAACACACTCAAGAAGTTCACTATATGGGAAATCAACAGAGACAAGGATATACTTAAGGAGGATTTTCAGGCTTCCAGCAAGGTCCTTATAACCAACAAGGACAGTGGAGATCACACCCTGGCAATCAATTCAACAAAGACCAGGGTGGACCTTCTAATAGGCCAATCCAACAAGGGCCTAACATCTTTTAGAGGACTACTAAGTTGGAGGAGACTTTGACTTAATTTATGTAGGTAACAATGTCAAATCATAAAAGCACTGAGTCAGTACTGAAAAACTTTGAGGTCTAGGTGGGACAACTGGCCAAGTAGATAGTTGACAAGTCATCCAACAGTTTTGTGGAGAATACAGAAAAAATCACAAGGAGGAATGCAAAGTTGTGATGACAAGGAGTAAGAGGTTTGTGGAGGCGGAGGATGAGGATAGTGTTGTATCCAAGAAGAAAGCTGCTGAAGAGAAAGGTACTGATGAAAAGAAAGATGATGTTAGAGGTGAAAGCAATCAGGAAAAAGAAAAACAAATAATGGTCAAGAAAAAGAAATTAAATGACCAAGAAAAAGAAAAAAGTAGAAAAAGAAAAAGAAAATGAAAAAATTGAAAAAGATGAAAAAAATAAGAATGAAGAGAAGAGTAGAAGTGAACAAGCTAGAGAGAAGAAGAGAGAAAAAGTTATGAATGAAGGTGCGGAAGTACCATATCTTGTGGTACCTTCCAAGAAGGAGAAGGACCGCCATCTGGTGAGATTTTTAGATATTTTCAGGAAGCTGGAAATAACCATGCCCTTCGGAGAAGCTTTACAGCAAATGCCACTCTACTCCAAGTTTTTAAAGGATATGTTAACAAGGAAACACAAGTATATTCACCAGGAAAATATTGTTGTGGAAGGAAATTGTAGTGATGTGATTCAAAAGATCCTTCCACCCAAGCATAAAGACCCTGGGAGTGTAACCATTCCTTGTTCAATTGGAGAAGTCATTGTGCGAAAGGCTCTTATTGACCTGGGAGCCAATATTAACTTAATGCCAATCTCCATGTGCAGAAGGTTGGGAGAGTTGGAGATCATGCCCACTAGGATGACTTTACAGCTTGTTGACCGCTCCATTACCAGACCATATGGAGTAATTGAAGATATGTTGGTCAAAGTAAAACATTTTATCTTCCCGGAAAACTTTGTGGTAATGGCTATCTGTGAAGATAATAACATTCATGTAATTTTGGGAAGACCATTCATGTTAACTGCAAGCTGCATAGTGGATATGGGGAGAAAGAAGCTGGAACTGGGCTTTGAAGATCAGAAAATTGATTTTGATTTATTTGTTGAAGACAAGCCTGCTCCAGAACAAAATGTTTGCTTGCAAGTAATGGAAGTGGGAAAGGAGGTTCTGGAAGTAAGAACCAAAACGTGATTTCGCCCATTAAGGTAAAAGCGTCAAGCTAATGATGTTAAAGAAGCGCTTCTTGGGAGGCAACCCAGTTCTAATTAATGTTAGTTTGTTTTATTTTATGCATTATATCATGCGGAACTTGCTTCATAATCAATACATTGGGGTATATCAGCTTGTTTTTAAATGATAGATATAAGGGTTTCCAATTTCTTGAGGAAGGAACTGAAAAATAACTTACAATTTTATTTTTTTCTGAAAAACAGTCTTTTTGCTATGTGCAAGCCTCGCGCTAAGCGCATCTTTGGTCATGCGCTAAACCAAGAGTCTCTGGCGATTAGCGCCCAACCCTTGCATCTCAAGCTGACTTGGTCCACTAAGCTGGCCAAGGCAGAGCTAAGCCCATTTCAATTCGATCTAAATTGGGCTAAGCGATGGCCTTCCCGCGAAGCACATTGCATTCACTGGCTAAGCGTGACACGTTGCGGCTAAGCTCATTTCCTTGCGGCCAGAATTGGGTTTCATTGAGCTAACCAAAACTCATGCCAGCTAAGCCCAATTCCTTGCTTTGCCAAAATTTTCAGAACTACCTGCATCTTCTCTCTCGCACCCATATTCTTGCATCTTCACGCATCAAAGCATCAACGATACAAGTAAGTTCCTTACTCCCTTTATTCTTTTATTTTGTTGAACCTTAGGGTAGAAAACCATAGATTTTAGTGCGCTTAGCGAGTTCATCAAAATTGCTTGAAATCTATGCATTTCTAGACAAACTCGCTAAGCGCACCTACTGTGCTAAGCGAGTGCATCTTTCGAGGATGAACACTCATCCCCCTGTTGAGATACCTATGGCTAAGCGAGGCTGAATCGCTAAGCCCAGGTAACTAAGTGAGGCTGAATCGCTAAGCCAAGCCTCTCTCGGCTAAGCTCATTTCATTGTGGCAGCCATTGGGCTAAGCGAACCTTGCTCGCTAAGCCCCCATACTTAGTAAATTTTCTGAATTTCATGTTGCCGCTAAGTGTAACCCTGCTGAGCTCAGCGCTTATCTGTTGCGGCAACCATTAGGCTTAGCGGGTAAATGCCAGCTAATCCAATTATGCAGAAGTAGAATTTTTCTACAACATCCGCTAAGTGTCCCCCTTGTAGCTAAGCGGTTGTGTTCATTTTGCAAAGGCACGCTAAGCAGACCAGGTATCGCTAAGCCGCCAGCTGCCTTTTTCAGTTTTATTTTTAAGTTTTTGAATTTGAATAACTTGTGTCCTGATTAACATTTTGGTCCCTTTGTTTGCAGATGGCCTCTAGGAAACGCAAGAGTATCGGTTCAAGACCCACAGCTCAATATGATATAAGGAGATTTCACTCCTTAGATGCATGGAACCGGTACACGGATAATGTATTGGGGAGAAACATCTTGCCAGAGAGGAAGGTGGAGCTCTACCACACCGAGTTTGATGATTTTAAGACTGCGTTAGAGAGGCGTAATCTCCATAAATGCCTCACCAATTCGGTTGATGGGAGCATAGATTTGGCTTTGGTGAAAGAGTTCTATGCAAACCTATACAGCTCTGATGGTCCTTCACCAAAGCAAGCTAGGGTCAGAGGCCACCTAGTGAAGATCGACACTGACAGCCTCAGGTGTGGAGTGTTCTCTCATACTCCAACCTAGTCCCCACATCACATACCTCTAACCTGATAGTGGACAGAGCTAGGCTGATCTTTGGCCTAGTTTCTCTCATGGACATGAACATAAGAGCCTTTATTTCTGGCCAGATGACTTCTATAACTCAGTCTAAATCTTCTAGACTTGGGTTTCCTGCTCTGATCACCGCCCTATGTAGAGCTAGAGGGGTTGTCTCTGATAGCCTCACTTTTGAGCGCATGAGCCCGATCATTAACTTGGCCTACATCAGGAATAACTGTTAGAATCCTGATGATCTGACAGTTTCTATTCGAGGGGCTAAGAGGGCGAGGGCGAGGGCGAGGGCGAGGCCAGCTGAGCTTCCTTCCACATCTGCAGCTCTTACTCCAGCATCCACTTCAACAGCTCCTTCAGTCCCAGCTCAGAGTGATTCTCAGCGCTTTGAAGCCATGCTTCAGAGCATTCATCAGGGATAAATTATTTTACTTCAGAGTTTATAGGTGGTGGCGCCTCCAGGATCCATTCCTTCCATTGAGCAGTTTCTTGAAAGGGTAGCCTAGGCTGGGGCCCAACCTTCTCTTCATAGGGAAGATGAAGGTCCCACATCCTAGGTACCATAACATGTAGAGGATGCGTCATCTGAGGCCACCATCCCAGAGCCATTCATGGTAGAGGAGGAGGCAGGTGAGACACAGGTCAGACAGGAAGCTGCTGTTACTCTTGAGAGGTCTTGAGAGGTCACATCAAATCCACCCACACTAGTAGTGGACCTATCCTCACCTCAGCATGCAGCAGACCCCTCCACTCCTATACTCGAGATACCAGAGGATCCGACCACACTAGTTCTAACTTTGAACACTTCTCCTCCAGCTACTCCAGTACTTCATCTGACAGATGAGGAGGATGTTCAGACACGGGACACACAGGACCAGTCACAAGAATTCTAAATTCCTAATGATGCTTTTTGGGTTGTTATTATTATGATTATAGTTTCAGTACAGTGGTTTTTAGTGATTTTGGTTAATGTTTATATACATTGTTGTTTTTATTTATGGTTAGTTGGTATGCTTGTTTTGAAGCATATAGAACAGTTTGACTTGATTTTGATGATATTGCAGTGAAACACTTTTATCTTTTTGTGAAAATTGGTGTATGGATTAATTTTAGATTGAATGCATGATTGTGATGAAGTTTGTGTTTCTTTTCATAAGTTTGAGCAAGTATGTATATTAGACAAAGAAAGAACAAGAATGTGAGCTTGCAAATAGAATTGTTAGTCAATAGACAGGTTGATTGAGAAAGAAAAGCTTGAACCATAACCGGTGAGAGTGTGATCTTAAACGGTGAGTGAACGACTAGCTTTGAGTAATAGTCTTTGCATCAATCTCTGAAATTTAGAATGGAATGTATGAATGAGGACATGATGAAGGCCATAATTGTGTATATACAAGCCAAGTGACCAAAAAGCTTACCTTGAATGATAATTGTATCCTTTGCACCCTTTGTGAGCTGAATGACATTTTCAAAATTGAACCCTGAACATAAATGATTATCTCCAGATAGCTTGTTTAGATTCTAGCAGAGCAGATAGCTCAAGGAAAATTACCCCAAATTTGGGGGAGTTGATTGGGATGTAAAGTAAAAGGTAAAGCATCGGCACACATAACAAATAAGTTGTGTGTTAAAAAAAAGAGGAGAAAAAGAAAAGAAATAAAAAAAAGGTGTGTTGTTGTAATAAGGTCAAATGCAAATTAAAGTGAAAGGCTAGTGAGTAAGCTAATTGTATTGAAAAGAAAATTTGGATAAATCTAGGATTTATGCTCTCTTAGAATCTAATCCTTTGAATCCTAGAAAAACCAATTTTTTTGTAGCCAAACCTCACTAGAAGCCTGTGAAAGTCCTTTTGATTCTATTTATGCATTTCTGACTTGATGACATGAGATGAAGTTCAAAGATTGGACCTCTTGCTAGTTGTTATTAATGAATAGCTTAAACACCTGTGCTTGAGTGAAACAAAAGCCGTGAGACTATGATTTAAGCTGCTTTCCTTGATATCTGTCTTATGCCTAACTTCATCTAATTGTACAAGATACATTGTATTCTTCTCTTTGAATGACTGCATACTTTATGAAAGACAAGTGATGAGGGCACTTTGCTTCATTCTTTTATCATGCAATCAATAACTTTTGTGCATACACCTTTGTACATAGTCACTGCATGTTATTGTCACTTGGGGACCAGTGAGCTGTTCTTTATTTGCTTGAGGACAAGTAAAACTGTAAATTTGGGGGAGTTTTTAGTTGATGAATACAACTAACTTTTGTGTATAAAACTTATGTAAATTGTATCAAACTCCTCCAATTTATGGTTATTTTGTAGTATTGTAATTACTTTTTGTTAAAGATAGGTAATAAATACTTAGTACTTCCATTTTGTGTGTTTAATAATAATTTCCTCTCAATTTCAGGTTAATTAGGCAAGTTTGTGAAGTGCTGATTTTCATCCTCTTGCTAAGCCAATCTTCTGGCTTAGCGAGCCAACCGCTGAGCGCAACACTCCTTGGTTGAGCGCAAGGAAGAATCTGGAAGAAGGATGAGCTGTGCATGTTTGCTGAGCGAAGGGTCATCCCGCTAAGCGCACTGCTTCAGTCCATCTGCTGAGCGAGAAAAGCACGCACTAAGCCGAAATCCACTAATGCGGGCTGAGCGGTCCATAGTCGCGCTAAGCGCGTGATGAGGACATGACCAAGAGCAAGGGCAAGGATCCACTTGAAGGACTTCGAGGACCTATGACAAGGGCTAGAGCAAGGAAAGCCAAGGAAGCTCTTCAACAAGTGTTGTCCATACTATTTGAATTCAAGCCCAAGTTTCAAGGAGAAAAGTCCAAGGTTGTAAGTTGTAGCATGGCCCAAATGGAGGAGGACTAAATGGCACCACTTTGTCTCAATTTTAGAGTGTTTAGTTTGTCTAAATAATGGCCCAATCCTTGTAAAGTTGGCTGACCAAAAATATGTTTTGGGTTAATCAACTAAAAGGGCTTTAGTTTGGTTTAGTTCTAGTTGTAATAAGGGCCCAATTGGCAACCTAGGCATCAACCTTTTAGGAGACCAAATGGTGGCTGGCTTGATGGCTGTTAGGGGTGACTTTTGGTTGCCACAATTTCAGTTACACTCAGTCATTAAGTTCTTTTAATTCCCTAGGTTAGTGGCATTAAGTTCTTTTAATTCTAGGTTAGTGGATCATTACTAAAATCTAATGTAAAGCTTCTATATAAGCTGAACCATTTTATCAATAAACACAAGTTGAGTTTTATTCAGAAAATTAGAGTTTATCTCTTTTATCCTAGTGAGAGTGATTCTCCTAAGTTCTTGAGTGATTCAAGAACACCCTGGCTATATCAAAGGACTTTCACAACCTTTGTGTGTTGCCCTTGTCGGAAAGAGTGATTCTTTCCTTCCTTTCATCTTCAACCTTGTTCTTTCAAACCACAAATCCATAAAATCTATTTCTGCCCAAAATTATCTCGTGGCCATAACTCCCCTTTTACGCGCTCAAAGTAAGTGATTCTTGAGCCTAAATTGAATTTCAAAACGAGACCTTTCACCTCGTTTTGGAATCACCTCATTTGGAGCCCTGTAGCTTGAGTTATTGCCATTTCTATATTTCTGTCCTGCCACCACTTAACCTACATTTTATCATCTCATTCTTCCATTTATGCCAAGAACCACCTTATTAAGGCCCACGAAATTAGCCACCGCCCAACCCTTAAATCTTGTAAATTTCCGATCCTTTCCTTAATTAATTTATGTATTTTCCATCAAGGTTTAATCCTAGACGATCCTAAGTCAGCCTTTGTGCAATGAGGGTTCATATCAGTTGGTATCAAAGCTTCGATTCTAGGATCAACACTTCCTTTGCTGGAAATATTGGGTAACATCCTTCTTTATTCTCTTTGCCATTTATATTACCTTCTTATTCATATTTTTTTTTTAGGCTGAACCATTGCAAAAGTTAAGCCTTTTGATCTCTTTGTTATAAAAAAAAATAGAAATTCGTATAAGCAAAATTAAAAAAAAAAAAAAAAATTGGGCTGAATGGTTCATGCTTGAAGAACTTAAAAAAGAAATCTCTTTAAGGTAATATATTGGTTGCATGAAGGATTTTTACTTGAATTCCTAAATTTTGAATTTTATTTCCTTCATTTGTGCCTAAAAACATTGTTAGCCTTTTTCTTGGTTAACCTTTTCCTTGTCTCTCTAGCCTTACCTTACACATATTGGTGAATTGTTCTTTGTTGTGGCCATAATCTCTTGAATTGCCTAAGAACTCAAGGGGAATTAGAGTGGTAAAAGGCAAGAGTGTTTCATTAGAGAAAAGCCATAATTGTGTGATACACTTGAGTGGGTGAGGTATTCAAACAACAACTATAATTGTCTTGTTACGTTTGATTTGTTTGTTTGAGATGACAGGAACAAATCCTAATGATGGAGTGGGGCTTTCGCAATTCCAAATGCAAGCTTTGATGCAACATTTGGAGAGGTTAATGAAACAACGAGATGATGCGCTCCATGAGAGGTTGGATCAAATGGAGAATAGAGATCATAATGAAGAAGAAAGGAGGAGAAGAGGGAATGATGGTGTTCCTAGACAAAACCGGATTGATGGTATTAAACTCAATATTCCTCCCTTTAAAGGAAAGAATGATCCGGAGGCCTACTTGGAGTGGGAGATGAAAATAGAGCATGTTTTCTCATGCAACAACTATGAGGAGGACCAAAAGGTGAAGCTTGCCGCCACGGAGTTTTCCGACTATGCTCTTGTGTGGTGGAACAAGCTAAAAAAGGAGAGAGCAAGAAATGAAGAGCCAATGGTTGATACATGGGCGGAGATGAAAATGATCATGAGGAAGCGGCTAGTTACTCAAGGGATTTGAAATTTAAGCTTCAAAAACTAACCACCCAAGGCAACAATGGGGTTGAGGAGTATTTCAAGGAAATGGATGTGCTCATGATTCAAGCAAAGATTGAAGAAGATGAGGAGGTAACTATGGCTCGATTTCTTAATGGTTTGACTAATGATATCCGTGATATTGTTGAGCTGTTGGAGTTTGTTGAAATGAATGATTTGCTTCACAAAGCAATCCAAGTATAACAACAATTAAAAAGGAAAGGAGTGGCTAAGAGGAGTTTTACCAACTTTGGTTCTTCTAGTTGGAAAGACAAAGGTAAGAAAGATGGGGCTGCTACTTCTAGTAGTTTCACACCTACCCCATCAAAAACTCGCTCAAAGTCCCAAGAGGAACCCTCTAAAGGAGTAGAGATGTGAAGTGTTTCAAGTTCCAAGGCCTAGGACACTATGCTTATGAGTTCCCTAACAAAAGGTCCATGGTTCTTAGAGATGGAGAATATATAAGTGAATCCGATGTTGAAGAGGAAGAGGGGAGTGAGTACGTAGAGGAAGAGGAGACTCCGAAGGGAGATTTGTTGATGATTAGACAGTTACTTGGTGGTCAATTGAAGTATGAGGAGGAGAGCCAAAGAGAAAACATCTTTCACACTAGATGTTTAATCAATAGCAAGGTGTGCATGGTGATCATTGATGGAGGTAGTTGCACCAATGTGGCTAGTGCTAGATTAGTGTCAAAGCTAAATTTAGCTACTAAACCACATCCTAGGCCATACAAACTTCAATGGATTAGTAAGGATGGGGAGGTACAAGCAAGGCAACAAGTTGAAGTGGACGTTTCCATTGGGAAATACAATGATAAGGTACTTTGTGATGTTGTTCCTATGGAGGCCAGTCACTTACTTTTGGGGAGACCATGACAATTTGATAGAAGAGTCAATCATGACAGTTACACCAACAATATCTCTTTCATGCACCAAGACAAAAAGATTGTGCTCAAACCATTGAGTCCACAAGAAGTGTGTGAGGATCAAAAGAAAATGAGAGAAAAACTTCTTCAAGAGAAAAGAGAAAAAGAAAAACTGAGCAAAACACTTGCGAGTGAGAAAAAGAGAGAAACACTTGAGAGGAAAAAGAGTGAACAAAAGAATAGTGAAACACTTGAAGTGAGGGAGAGCTATTTAGCCACAAAAAGTGAGGTCAAGAGGTTGTTTCGTGCTAAACAGTCACTATACATCTTGTTTTGCAAAAATCAGATTTTGATCACTAACACTTTTGATGATTTTGAAGTGCCTTCTAGTGTTAAAACTCTTTTGCAGGATTTTCAAGACATGTTTCCATCAAATGTGCCAAGTGGACTACCATTTTTGAGGGGAATTGAGCATCAAATTGATCTCATTCTGGGAGCTTCTTTGCCCAATAGGCCAGCCTATAGAAGTAATCCACAAGAAACCAAAGAGATTCAAAGACAAGTGGATGAATTCATTAGCAAAGGTTGGATAAGAGATAGTATGAGTCCTTGTGCTGTCTCGGTGATTTTGCTCCCTAAAATGTATGGGACATGGCACATGTGTTCCGATTGTAGAGCCCTTAATAACATCACCAATAAATATAGGCATCCTATACCTAGGCTTGATGATTTGCTTGATGAATTGCATGGTGCATGTTACTTCTCTAAAATTGATTTAAAAAGTGGATACAATCAAATTAGGATTAGAGAAGGGGATGAATGGAAAACTGCTTTTAAAACAAAATGTGGTTTGTATGAATGGTTGGTTATGCCTTTTGGCCTAACTAATGCTCCTAGCACTTTCATGAGATTAATGAACCATATCTTGAGAGAGTTCATAGGAAAGTTCATTGTGGTGTACTTTGATGATATTCTTATCTATAGCACTTCACTTGATTTGCATATTGATCATTTAAAATTTGTCTTGTGTGTGCTTAGAGAAGAACAATTGTATGCCAATCTTGAAAAATGCATCTTTTGTACTAACCATGTTGTGTTTCTTGGATTTGTTGTATGTTCAAAAGGAGTGCAAGTTGATGAGGAGAAGGTTAGGGCTATTCAAGAATGGCCTACACCTAAGTCTGTGACCGAGGTGAGGAGTTTTCATGGCTTAGCAAGCTTTTATAGACAATTTGTGAAGGATTTTAGCACATTGGCAGCACCTCTTAATGAAGTGCTCAAGAAAAATGTTGGTTTTAAATGGGGAGAGAAACAAGAAGAAGCTTTCAATATTCTTAAGCAAAAGCTAACTAATGCCCCCATACTTGCATTGCCAAACATTCAAAAATCTTTTGAAATTGAGTGTGATGCTTCAAATGTTGGGATTGGGTTTATGTTGTTGCAAGAAGGCCATCCAATTGCTTATTTTAGTGAAAAGTTAAGTGGTCCTACCCTTAACTATTCAACTTATGATAAGGAGTTGTATGCCTTAGTACGGGCTTTGAAAACATGGCAACACTACCTTTATCCCAAGGAATTTGTCATTCATAGTGACCATGAGTTCCTCAAATATATCAAGGGGCAAGGCAAGCTTAACAAAAGGCATGCGAAGTGAGTGGAATTCCTAGAGAAATTCCCTTATGTTATCAAACATACAAAGGGAAAAGGTAATATTGTAGCCGATGCTCTTTCTCGGCGTCATGCATTACTTTCTATGCTTGAAACAAAATTGATTGGTCTTGAAAGTTTGAAAAGCATGTATGAAAATGATCAAACTTTTGGAGAAATTTTTAAAAATTGTGAAATTTTTTCAGAAAATGGTTTCTTTAGACATGAAGGCTTTCTTTTCAAAGAAAACAAATTGTGTGTGCCTAAATGTTCTACAAGAAATTTGCTTGTTTGTGAAGCACATGAAGGAGGTTTAATAGGGCATTTTGGGGTCCAAAAGACTCTAGAAACATTACAAGAACATTTTTATTGGCCTCATATGAAAAAGGATGTGCAGAAATTTTGTGAACATTGCATTGTATGTAAAAAGGCAAAGTCTAAGGTAAAGCCTCATGGATTGTATACTCCATTGCCAATTCCGGAGTATCCTTGGATTGATTTATCCATGGATTTTGCTTTGGGGCTGCCAAAAACAAGCAGTGGTAGAGATTCCATTTTTGTGGTTGTTGATAGGTTTTCTAAAATGGCTCATTTTATTCCATGTAAAAAAAGTTGATGATGCTTCCCATGTGGCTGATTTGTTTTTCAAGGAGATTGTGAGACTCCATGGTTTGCCAAGAAGCATTGTTAGTGATAGGGACTCTAAGTTCCTAAGCCATTTTTGGAGGACTTTGTGGGGCAAGTTGGGCACTAAATTGTTATTTTCAACCACTTGTCACCCACAAACCGATGGGCAAACAAAAGTTGTTAATAGGACATTGGGAACTTTGCTTAGGACAGTTTTGAGGAAGAACTTAAAAACTTAGGAAGCTTGTTTACCCCATGTTGAGTTCGTGATCGAGGTCGTACCTGAATCAAATAAACATTAAAAATGCAGTATCTAGGAAGTGATCCTAGGTCGTCTACCAACGAGCAATGATCAACCAAACATTCATAACAGATAGTAGGAAAATAGTAACGAATTGGGGGGGGGGGTTGTTTGCTTTTGTAAATTAAACAGCGAATAGATGTGAATTAGAAAATATCAGAATTAAAACACGTTGCTTCCCCTTGATTCACAAGCAAGTCTCTTATCCAAGGTTACGAGAGTTTATCCTTTATCAATTCAACCACTTAATCCAACCCTAAATTAAATTACTAAGCGAAATTTAACATAAGCCATTCATTATGTGATTAAGCAACACACACCAATTAATCATAAACGATCATTAAGCATGAACGTAAATTAAGCGCAGAGACAATTAATCAAGTACTAAGCATGCATGAATTAATAGCAACAAATACAGAGTAATTGGTGAAGAGGAAAAAATGATCAGAATTTAATAGTAATAATAGAACCTCAAAGAGAGTTGTGCTTGATCCTCAAGAGAAAACAACGCTGGAGACTTAGCCTTCCATTAATCAATAGAAAACGAAATTGTAGTAGAAACGAAGAAAACTAGAATTATTCTCCAAAACGAAAAAGAAACTAAAACGAATTAAGAGTAGCACTCTAAAAATAAAATGAAAAAAGAGAGAGAGGAGAGAGAGAGAGAAGAGAGAAGAGAGAGCCTCAACTAGAAATTTGGTGTTGTTATATAGTTTTCAGCCCCAAAGCTTACAAATCTGTTTTAAGTCCAAGCCCATAAATAAAATAAAATCTAGATAAGATAAGATCTAGATGAAATAATATCTAGATGAGATCAAATCTAAATAATATCTAGATAAGATAAAATTTGGTAGAATAAAATAGTCTGCTTTCTTCAAGTCCAAGCCCAATTCTGGATTCAAGCCCAATTGCTTATAATTCTCCTGAAATTAAATTAAAAACACAAAATTAATCCAGTAGGCCCAAATGATAAAATTGCATAATTAATTTGACAATTAAGGCTAATCAGTAATTAAAATGGTGACAAAAAGGGTTAAGAAATATGAGAAAATGATGACACATTAGTTTGCTTACAATAGAGCTGTTCATAGCACCACTAATTGTTCTCCTTTTGAAGTTGTTTATGGTTTTAACCCACTAACTCCTCTTGATCTTTTGCCTATGCATAATGTTTCTGTTTTTAACCATAAAGAAGGTCAAGCAAAGGCGGACTATGTGAAGAAGCTTCATGAGAGAGTCAAAAATAAAATTGAGAGGAGAAATAAAAGCTATGCTAAACAAGCCAACAAAAGGAGAAAGAAGGTTGTCTTTGAACCCGAAGATTGGGTTTGGGTGCACATGAGAAAAGAAAGGTTTCCGGAACAAAGGAAATCAAGTGCTTGAAAGAATCAATGACAATGCTTACAAAGTTGAGCTTCCCGATGAGTATAATGTTAGTTCCACCTTCAATGTCTCTGACTTATCTCTTTTTGATGCAGATGGAGAATCCGATTTGAGGAAAAATCCTTCTCAAGAGGGAGAGAATGATGAGGACATGACCAAGAGCAAGGGCAAGGATCCACTTGAAGGACTTGGAGGACCTATGACAAGGGCTAGAGCAAGGAAAGCCAAGGAAGCTCTTCAACAAGTGTTGTCCATACTATTCGAATACAAGCCCAAGTTTCAAGGAGAAAAGTCCAAGGTTGTGAGTTGTATCATGGCCCAAATGGAGGAGGACTAAATGACACCACTTTGTCTCAATTTTAGAGTGTTTAGTTTGTCTAAATAATGGCCCAATCCTTGTAAAGTTGGCTGACCAAAAATATGTTTTGGGTTAATCAACTAAAAGGGCTTTAGTTTGGTTTAGTTCTAGTTGTAATAAGGGCCCAATTGGCAACCTAGGCATCAGCCTTTTGGGAGACCAAATGGTGGCTGGCTTGATGGCTGTTAGGGGTGACTTTTGGTTGCCACAATTTTAGTTACACTCATCCATTAAGTTCTTTTAATTCCCTAGGCTAGTGGCATTAAGTTCTTTTAATTCTAGGTTAGTGGATCATTACTAAAATCTAATGTAAAGCTTCTATATTAGCTGAACCATTTTATCAATAAACACAAGTTGAGTTTTATTCAGAAAATTAGAGTTTATCTCTTTTATCCTAGTGAGAGTGATTCTCCTAAGTTCTTGAGTGATTCAAGAACACCCTGGCTATATCAAAGGACTTTCATAACCTTTGTGTGTTGCCCTCGTCGGAAAGAGTGATTCTTTCCTTCCTTTCATCTTCAACCTTGTTCTTTCAAACCACAAATCCATAAAATCTATTTCTGCCCAAAATTATCTCGTGGCCATAACTCCCCTTTTACGCGCTCAAAGTAAGTGATTCTTGAGCCTAAATTGAATTTCAAAACGAGACCTTTCACCTCGTTTTGGAATCACCTCGTTTGGAGCCCTGTAACTTGAGTTATTGTCATTTCTATATTTCTGTCCAGCCACCACTTAACCTACATTTTATCATCTCATTGTTCCATTTATGCCAAGAACCACCTTATTAAGGCCCCCAAAATTAGCCACCGCCCAACCCTGACATCTTTTCAATTTTCCATCCTTTCCTTAATCAATTTCCGCATTTTCCATCAAGGTTTAATCCTAGACGATCCTAAGTCAGCCTTTGTGCTATGAGGGTTCATATCAGAGCGCTAGCACAAACAAAGCCACCTATTTAGAATCTTTTTTAGACTTTGTGGGTTTCTATTAATTAACCTTGGGTTGCTTTTCAGCTGATTTACCTCGCAAGATAAAAATGGTAGCACACATCCTCATCTCCATAAAAAGCTAAGAGAAAGTAATGGCAAAGTTGAGCTCACTAATCAAAACAACCAAACTAGAGCAAATGGTCAATATAACTCTTTGTCATACCCTAATTTCGTCCGGGGACCTTTGCTTGATGACATGTAACTTTTGTTTGGTCCTTGTAAGGTGCTTGGCACCCATCATTGGGCAATTTGTGAAATTCCGGGACGTGCCAGAAAACAAAAGAAAATATTGATGCACAATCCGCAAGGTTCCGTGACACACCGGAAATCAAATGGAAGCATCGTTGCACAATTAGTGAGGTTCCGAAACATTCCGTAAGTCAAAAAGGGGATGATTATGTAATCCACAAGGTTCCGTAACATTACGAAAAGAAAACAAGTATCGTTACGAAATTCGTAAGTTTCCATAACTTTACGAAAAAAGAATCACCAAAAAAAGCAAGGGGGTGTACTTAGTAAAAATGGGGGTGCAAATAGCAACCAAGCCCACTTGGGCCCTTTAGAAGATTCCTCCAGAAGGCTTTTGCTTCTGGAGGAAGCAACCCTGCTCGCCTGGGCGAGCTGGGTGGCAAGCTTCTCCCCCAATTTTCTATAAATAGGGGGAGAAGTGAAGTGAAAAAGGGTTCAGCCCCTTAGGCACTTCTCTCTCTTTCGAATTTGCTTGGAAAAATTGTTTCCGTGAAGAAAATCTAAGCCGAGGCGCTTCCGAAACATTTCCGTAACGTTTCCGTGAGGAATTTCGCAAAGGTTTCGACCGTTCTTCGACGTTCTTCATTCGTTCTTCATCGTTCTTCGATCTTCAACGGGTAAGTACCTCGAACCAAGCTTTTCGATTCATTCTATGTATCCGTGGTGGTCCACATTGTGTTTCGTGTATTTTTATTCTCGTTTTATTTACTTTTTATACCCCCTTTTGACGTGCTTAAGCCATTTTATTTAAGTCATTTCTCGCTTAAACTAAAAATAAAATAAATTTCCACCGATCGTTTGAATTGTATTATCCGTTAACTTCGGTTAAAATGAATTCCGACCGTTCGGTCGTGCCGTAACCACGTTGGAAATCAAAAAGAGGTAAAATAATAATATAATAATAATAAAAAAAATAATACCTTTTAGTAAAATAAAGCGAAAAATCAATTGGACATTTTCTCTTTGGGATTTCTCATTCTTAATCGAATTGACTAAAAACTAAAGTGAAACTAAGGCTAAAATCAACTCGCCTAGTCAAGCTCGTCCATAAAAATAGGTCTTTGAAGTTTGTCATTTCAATTTCTTACTAAGTAAAATGGATCATTTTCAAGGTCCAACGCCTTAAAATGATCCCCTTTTAAGTAAAAAAGAATCACTTGATAAAAAAGAACTACGTAGGTCTGATTTCCTCATCGCAATTGAGGAATACGTAGAAGCAAAGGGAAACACCCTTGTCGACCATAAAAAGAGAAAAAATATAAAAAGGGTATAAAGGATATAAAGACATAAAAAGGGAACATAAAAAATCAAAGTCATGTTTGCACATTCGATTAAAGGCTGTCGTCCCTTGGGACGGACGTGTGGGGTGCTAATACCTTCCCCGTGCGTAAATACAACTCCCGAACCTTTCGCTTAAAAGTTCTTAGATCGCGTCTTTTCTGGTTTTTCCGACGTTTTCCTCAAATAAACGTTGGTGGCGACTCCGCGCGTATTCCTTTCGTGGAACACGCATCCCACGAGTCTCGCGTCGCCCTCTCGCCGAAGGGTAGGTTGCGACAGTTGGCGACTCCACTGGGGACTGTTTTTAGAGAGTTAGGCCATTTAATCTTGTGCAATGTTTTACCGTGACTTACTCCTTTGTTAGGTTTCCCTTCATTATGTTCTTGTATATATAACTCATTGATGTTTTTGTGCATTTTTAAGTGTATGCTTGAGGTAAATATTTATTCATTTGATGCACACAAACACTAACACTATTTGCACACACGGTGAGTTGAAAAAAAAAAGGGGGCCCTATACCCGGGTTCGTGGGAACATAAGGAGTGGAGGTGAATCTATGATCATGCTAGGTCTCCGACTTGCTTGATTGCAGTGAACCCTCATCTAGAGTTTTTTTCTTTGAAAACATATTGTTGCTAGTAGTTCCTACTGCTGCAGTATGTTCTTCGAAGAGGATGATACCTCTAGAAACCATCAAGAGAGATATGACCACCTTGGGAATTATCACTAAAAGCCCTTTTAGTTCCCTCCCATATAGGTCCCTTTAAATAGGGGCACGGAGCAAACACGTTACGTGCCATTTTTCACACTGCCATGCATAAGTGTCATGTACCCTTTTGCTTATATTTGTTTGTGAATATTGTCGTATTATGTACATTCCCGTGTTGCACCTTTCGCATATGCATCGCACATGGGTTCTGTCTTGATCCCCTCTGTAAACAAACCAACGAAGGGTCCGTGTCACCGTTTTAAATACATACATTGGGGCACTTTGCTACCCCTAGACGTTGTATCTAAGAAGGAGACAGTTTCTCGGGCTCCCGTATTCGTAAATTGCATCTGTGTCATATGCATTTCTTCATGCATTCACCCATTCCACCCATGATAGATGTCGGAGTTTTGATTCGCACTAGATTTTATTTCACTTTAGTAAAACATGGGATCAAGTCAAAAGCCTTCGCTTAAAAAGAGGTTCTATCAAGTCAAAATCAAGAGCTTAGAGGTCACTAGTTTACGAGAGTTGGGGCAATTAATGGGTCAACTTCAACGGCAAGCCTTCCGCAAAGCCTATGGTAAGATTTGGGACCTAGCTAGGGTAGAAGTCTCCATGGAACCGATTTCATCCCTTTCCCAGTATTATGACCAGCCCCTAAGGTGCTTCACATTTGAGGACTTCCAGCTAGTGCCGACTGTGAAAGAGTTTGAAGAAATCCTGGGATGCCCACTGGGAGGAAGGAAGCCATATCTTTTCTCTGGGTTCTATCCCTCCACGACAAGAGTTGCCAAGGTAGTGAAAATCTCAGCACAAGAGTTGGACTGTGTAAAGCAAAACAGAAATGGAGTAGTCGGAGTACCAAGGAAGTGTTTGGAGGAAAGGGCAAAGGCCTTGGCAAAATCAAGGCGAATGGGCTTCTTTTATTGACATCTTGGCGCTTTTGATCTTTGGAGGTGTCCTCTTTCCAAATATGGAAGGGTTAGTAGACCTAGCAGCGATTAACACTTTCCTCGCCTTTCATCATGGCGAGGAAAGCCCGGTCGTCGCCATTTTGGCCATGTATGACACATTCGACCGGGGATGTGAAAAGAGCGGCGCAAGAATTGTTTGTTGTGCACTGGCTCTCTATGTGTGGCTGGTTTCACACCCTTTTCTCCAAGAAGGTAGGCCCGTCTATCTGCTACAAGGTCACCGCTCGTGCGTCGAAAAAGGAAAGGCGAATTGGGACCAACTCTTGGCTAGCATGGAGGGGCGTCTGTTAATTGGTTCCCTCGCTAGAAGGAAGGAAGAATCAAGATTCTATCTTCATGCAAAGGATGTCCAAATGTTCCCTTGATGGGAACAAGGGGTTGTATTAATTATAATCCCGTCCTTGCCATAAGACAGCATGGCTACCCCATGAGAGGAGTGCCATCAGACGAAAGCATCACGCCTTTCATCGCACGGGGTTTCAGTGACTACAACGCAAGGGTACTCCAAGGAGTTCGCAAGGCATGGGATGCGGCATGAAGAAAGGACAGAGAGCTTAGGGGAAGCAGTAATGGGATCATCGGCGGCTATCATAAGTGGCTGAGAGTCCGGACACAAGGATTGGATTGGCTCCCAAATCTAAAGACTGTGAGAGACAATGAGGTTAAAGCTTCGGAAGAAAGTGATGAGGTACAAGCCCTAAAGGCAAAGCTTGAAAGAGCCCGGGTAGTCAAAGAGAAGTTCAAGTCTATAGCCATCAAAGTCTGAAGAGAGTATGAAGAACTAAGGGACGTCAATATGGCCACCGATGAAGCCTTGGAATGGGAAACCAAGAAGGCCCGAAAGGAAGAACACAACCAAAACAAAGTTTTGAGGGGCTTTATAGGGCAGCAATAGTGAGCTCAAGCTCCGAAGAGGTGAAAGGAATCATCACGGGTCAAAGGCATGATCTTGAAGGACGAGCTAAAGGCTTGCCTTAGGTCGAAAAGAAATTTGTCCCAACAGTTAAGCGAGACTGAAGGGAATATGTGGGCCATCATCGATGAGTGCAAAGAGAAGCTAAATCTAGCAGCGACTCATGAGCAAAGGCTAGAGGATGAGTACGCCAAGATATCAGCAGAAAGGGAAGCAAGGGAAAGGGTAATTGATTCATTGCACTAAGAGGCAACAATGTGGATGGACCGATTTGCTCTTACTTTGAACAGGAGTCAAGAACTTCCCCGATTGCTAGCCAAGGCCAAAGCAATGGCGGACACCTACTCCGCCCCCGAGGAGATCCACAGACTTCTCAGCTATTGTCAGCATATGATAGACTTAATGGACCATATGATTAGAAACCGCTAGGAAGTTTGTATTGTCACTTAGATCTTGACTAGTTATAACTTTTTGAATAAAATAAGTTTATCCCACGTTTTTACTCCAAAAATCAGTGTGAATCAAGTCACTCCCGCATTTTATCTCTAGCATGCATTGTATGTTGGTCTCGTCCTTTGTCACGGGAAGCCGGAAGGTCCATATCACCTTCTTAATTGTACAGATGGGGCACTGCGCCCCCAAATGCGCAAGTAAGAAGAGATAATTTTCCGGGCTCTCGTGTCCGTAAAATGCATTCATATCATGCATCGCATAAGCATCTCTTCATAACATCATAAGGAACATATCGTTCCTGCATTTGTCCGTTATCATATTCCAGCCTCACATTTTGCATGAGTCATGGCATCATCATGCATATGCATTCAACAAACTTTTTGATCTACAAAATTGCATACCATTTGTTTTCATGTTTGCTCATCCTTGCGTTTTCCTCTACAAAACAAAAACAAAAAAGGGGAAGCGTGAAACTTCACACTACATTCTTAGTTGCATGTGTTAGGCACCATGAGCCAACCATGTTGGGATCATAAACCCATTTCTAAAAAAAAAAAAAAAAAACGCACACACACAACAACAAAACAAAATAATTGAACATGGTACCTAATGCATGGTTAACTAGGAAATGGTGTTTCTTCGGGCATCTCAATTTCATAATTACATTTTCCGTGCATAAGCTTAAAGTATGCCCGAGTTATTCATCCCTATGAGATGTTGTTGAAGTATTGGCGATCAGAATTGCCATTCCTTGGATTATAGGGTTGAACCAAGCTTATGCTTTTACAAAAAGGTTCATCAAGTCAAGTTGAAATATGGAAGTAACCGTCTTGCAAAATTGGGGCAAAAGATGAATCGAGTCATATCACTGCTTCGTCTACTACCAAACATATTTAGGATTGTTGATGTCCTTGTTACTTCCAGTTTCACCTTGACAAAGATGTCATGGACCATGTTGAAAATCTAAATTGATTCAACCCCATATCCTGCGTAAAAATTCGCAATACTTCAACTGTACATCATTCGCATACATCCATGCTTTTCATTGGTTGCATTGCTCATTGCATTCTTTCCTTGAAAAATAAAATAAAATAAAATAAAATAAACTTAATCATTGTTATCAAAAAGAAAAGGACAGGCTTTACGGCGCCCTTACCGAACTCGTGCTAGAGTTAGAGTAATGGGTGAAGCAGAGGAGGTGCAAGAGAAGATGAAGGCCGACATGGAGGCCATGAAAGAGCAAATGGCCACAATGATGGAGGCCATGATGAGCATGAAGAAGATAATGGAAGCCAATGCGGTTATAGTTGCCGCTACTAGCGCTGTCGCTAAGGTGAACCTGATGCTCCCATCTGGCCTCAAGCAAATGAATCATCCAACCTCAAATATGGTAGGCAAATATTTGGGAAGTACGGATGACCCCATGATGTGCAAATTCAAAACAAGCACGCCTTCCCGCCATATGGCTTGCCTCCCAAACTATACACCACCCAATGTGGCGTACATTCCCAATGAGGATGTCAATAACTCCACACCCATACTCATTAAGAGCCAACAACCTCAATCTGATCATGCACATGTCTCTCGACCCATGGAGGAGACACATGGAATGCCCCACCACAATCTAGCCGACTTCGAGCCTTACCTCGGATATGCCACTGAAGGGCAAGCAGTTGGTGGTATACCCCTGCAAAACACTTTGGAGGGCCCTCAATGTCACCCACAACCATAACCCTCACATTCCACAGCGGTTAAAAACCCTCATGCTATGGCAGAAATGGGAAAGAGGAAAGGCTCAGGGCCATTGAAGGAGGTAAAGATTATGCCTTTGCTAACCTAGAAGAGTTGTTCCTAGTACCCAATATCGTCACCCCTCCCAAGTTCAAGGTGCTGAACTTTGACAAGTACAAGGGGACTACTTGCCCCAAGAACCATCCAAAGATGTATTGTCGGAAGATAAGGGCATACGCAAAGATGAGGAATTGCTAATACATTTCTTCCAAGAAAGTCTTACTGGGGTAGCTGTTACCTGGTACACTAACTTGGAACCTTCCCGAGTCCATACTTGGAAGGACCTAATGGTTGCCTTCGTTAGGCAGTATCAGTACTGTCGCAACCTACCCTTCGGCGGGAGGGCGACGCGTGACTCGCGGGATGCGTGTTCCACGAAAGGAATACGCGCGGAGTCGCCACCAACATTTATTTGAGGAAAACGTCGGAAAAACTGGAAAAGACGCGATCTACGAACTTTTAAGTGAAAGGTTCGGGAGTTGTATTTACGCGCGGGGAAGGTATTAGCACCCCACACGTCCGTCACAAGGGACGACAACCTTTAATCGAATGTGCAAACATGACTTTGATTTTTACGTTCCCTTTTATGTCCTTATATCCTTTATACCCTTTTTATATTTTCTCTTTTTGTGGTCGACAAGGGTGTTTCCCTTTGCTCCTACGTATTCCTCAATTTGGGATGAGAAAATCAGACCTACGTAGTTCTTTTTTATCAAGTGATTCTTTTTTACTTTAAGAGGTGATCATTTTAAGGCGTTGGACCTTAAAAATGATCCATTTTACTTAGTGAGAAAATGAAATGACAAACTTCAAAAGCCTATTTTTATGGACGAGCTTGACTAGGCGAATTGATTTTAGCCTTTAGTTTCACTTTAGTTATTAATCAATTCGATTAAGAATGAGAAATCCCAAAGAGAAAACGTCCGATTGATTTTCCGCTTTATTTTACTAAAAGATGTCTTTTTGATTATTATATTATTTTTTACCTCTTTTTGATTTCCAACGTGGTTACGGCACGACCGAACGGTCGAAATTTATTTTAACCGAAGTTAATGGATAATACAATTCAAACGTTCGGTGGAAATTTATTTTATTTTTAAGTTAAGCGAGAAATGACTTAAGTAAAATGGCTTAAGCACGTCAACAGGGGGTATAAAAAGTAAACAAAACGAGAATAAAAATGCACGAAACACAATGTGGACCACTACGGGTACATAGAATGAATCGAAAAGCTTGGTTCGAGGTACTTACCCGTTGAAGATCGAAGAACGATGAAGAACGAATGAAGAACCTCGAAGAACGGTTGAAACCTTTGCGAAATTCTTCACGGAAAACGTTACGGAAACGTTTCGGAAGCAACAGCCTTCTGGAGGAATATTCTGGAGGGCCCAAGTGGGCCTGGGTGCTATTTGCACCCCCATTTTTACTAAGTACACCCCCCTGCTGTTTTTTTTGGTGATTCTTTTTTCGTAAAGTTACGGAAACTTACGAATTTCGTAACGATACTTGTTTTCTTTCTGTAATGTTACGGAACCTTGCGGATTACATAATCATCCCCCTTTTGACTTACGAAATGTTACGGAACCTCACTTAATTATGCAACGATGCTTCCATTTGATTTCCGGTGTGTCACGGAAACTTACGGATTGTGCATCAATATTTTTTTGATTTTCCGGCATGTCCTGGAATTTCACAAACTGCCTAATGATGGGTGTCAAGCACCTCACAAGGACCAAAGAAAGGTCGCATGTCATCAAGCAAAGGTCCCCGGACGAAATTAGGGTATGACAGTTGCCCCTCTTTACTTGTCTTTTATTGGAGATAAAAGGAAAGTAAAGATAAGACACTAATTTCGTTCCTCTCGATTTGACGAGAGTCGCGGGTGACCATAAAATCTCCACATGCAAATGACTTGTTGTTCCCAGAATATCACAAATTGCCTAATGATGGGTGCCAAGCACCTCACAAGGACCAAAGAATGGTCGCATGTCATCAAGCAAAGGTCCCCGGACGAAAATCAGTGTATGACACTAATTTCGCTCCTCTCGGTTGACGAGAGTCGCGGGTGACCATGACTTGTCGTTCCTAGAATTTCACAAATTGCCTAATGATGGATGCCAAGCACCTCACAAGGACCAAAGAATGGTCGCATGTCATCAAGCAAAGGTCCCCGGACGAAAATCAGTGTATGACACTAATTTCGCTCCTCTCGGTTGACGAGAGTCGCGGGTGACCATGAAATTTCCGCATGTAAATGACTTGTTATTCCCGGAGGAACAAAAGGTGCAGAAGACTATGTCAATCTCTGCATGCTATCAAGCGTTCTGTCTTACAGATAGCAAAAGAATGTTTATACGGATAACCACTCGGGTATTTCCGCGTATCATCGGGCCCGCCGCCTCTGGATGATACAAGGGTGCAGAATGACCAAATTTGGTCTCTGCTTGTCATCGGGCCCGCCGCCTCTGGATGACAAAAGGGTGCGGATAACCGTAAGGTATCTTCGCGTATCATCGGGCCCGCCGCCTCTGGATGATACAAGGGTGCAGAATGACCAAACTTGGTCTCTGCTTGGATTCGGGCCCGCCGCCTCTGGATGACAAAAGGGTGCGGATAACCGTAAGGTATCTCCGCGTATCATCGGGCCCGCCGCCTCTGGATGATACAAGGGTGCAGAATGACCAAACTTGGTCTCTGCTTGTCATCGGGCCCGCCGCCTCTGGATGACAAAAGGGTGCGGATAACCGTAAGGTATCTCCGCGTATCATCGGGCCCGCCGCCTCTGGATGATACAAGGGTGCAGAATGACCAAACTTGGTCTCTGCTTGTCATCGGGCCCGCCGCCTCTGGATGACAAAAGGGTGCGGATAACCGTAAGGTATCTCCGCGTATCATCGGGCCCGCCGCCTCTGGATGATACAAGGGTGCAGAATGACCAAATTTGGTCTCTGCTTGTCATCGGGCCCGCCGCCTCTGGATGACAAAAGGGTGCGGATAACCGTAAGGTATCTCCGCGTATCATCGGGCCCGCCGCCTCTAGATGATACAAGGGTGCAAAATGACCAAACTTGGTCTCTGCTTGTCATCGGGCCCGCCGCCTCTGGATGACAAAAGGGTGCGGATAACCGTAAGGTATCTCCGCGTATCATCGGGCCCGCCGCCTCTGGATGATACAAGGGTGCAGAATGACCAAACTTGGTCTCTGCTTGTCATTGGGCCCGCCGCCTCTGGATGACAAAAGGGTGCGGATAACCGTAAGGTATCTCCGCGTATCATCGGGCCCGCCGCCTCTGGATGATACAAGGGTGCAGAATGACCAAACTTGGTCTCTGCTTGTCATCGGGCCCGCCGCCTCTGGATGATAAAAGGGTGCGGATAACCGTAAGGTATCTCCGCGTATCATCGGGCCCGCCGCCTCTGGATGATACAAGGGTGCAGAATGACCAAACTTGGTCTCTGCTTGACATCGGGCCCGCCGCCTCTGGATGACAAAAGGGTGCGGATAACCGTAAGGTATCTCCGCGTATCATCGGGCCCGCCGCCTCTGGATGATACAAGGGTGCACGTCACATGACCTCAGGGTCAGTATGACAAAGATTATGGGGCGGCCGACAAAAGCAAGGCTCTTGCTCCTACGTATCCTCCAATGAGGAACTCAGACCTACGTAGTTCTGGATAACTTGTGAGACTTGGAAAGTCTCCATCGGAAAATGCTGACATCTCCGGAAAAGGCGCAGATGACCACATTGGCCTCTGCTCATCAATTACACTTGGGGTCACTGAATGACGAGGTGCGGATAATCGTAAGGTGTCTCCGCGGGCTGCCAGCTCTTGAGTCTTGGCAACAAAAGGCGGTGTGGTCGACAAAAGCGAGGCTCTTGCTCCTACGTATCCTCCAATGAGGAACTCAGACCTACGTAGTTCTGGATAACTTGTGAGACTTGAAAAAGTCTCGGTGTTTTCTCCACTAAAATGCAAACATGCTTTAGCAAAGAGACAAATATTCCAACTGATTTAGAGCAGCATATGCTTTTTTGAGTGAAAAACAATGCGTCTACCGGGGAAGGAGAGTCTGCTGATGAAATCTCCCATAACCATAAATGAGATTTTGGATGTTAGCATTTCGTTTCTAAATGACCATTTAGAGGAAACACTGGGTTCGACAAAAATAGAAGAAATCCACTCAAAGTGTATCAATCTCGCACAGGTAAGTGTTTCATCCTAATTCCGAACCATAGATATGTCATGACTTGACTTTGCAAATTATTTCCTATCAAATCAAAAATTACATGTGTGATCATGGATCAAATAGGACTTCCCTTGGGAATGGGTTCTTTTGGGGAGTTTTTCGGCTTTTGATTATTTTTTTGCCTTTTCCTTTTCTGTTTTGGTTTTGCGCGAGGCGAACAAGTCACCGACGCACAGGATTTTGGTTGGTAATCAAAGGGAGAAGACCACTTTAGGTCATGGTTTCCTTTTCTTTCTTTTGTTCATTTGATGACAATTCTGTACTGTTCAGATATTGTCTGGTCCAAAGACCTTTCTGCACATTTCTTCTGGTTTCTTTGACCAGGAGCTTCCTTCTTTTTTACTTTCTCCCATTCTTTGGTTGCGAATTTTCTTTCTTTTCTTTTTTCTTTCTCCCACTCTCTGATTGGGAATTTCCTTTCTTTTCTTTTTTCCTTTGATTGGAAATTTTCCTTCCCTCTTTTTTTTGCTTTCTCTTTGATTGGAAATTTTCCTTCTCTTTTTCTTTGATTGGAAATTTTCCTCTCTTTTGCTTCCGAGGGTAAGGATTGACATCCTCACCCCGGGTCAAGGTTTATGGTGAGTTAGGATTTTGGCTCAAGGCTTGTAGAATGGCTAGACATGATACATGTCAGGGTTTGGTTTGGCTCAAGGATAAAAGGGATGCCCCACATTATTTCCATGACACAAATGCAAAAATGATGATTTGGAAATTTTATGCAAAACTGGTCATGCATGCACCTATGTGGACACTCAAGTGTCAAATTTTTATGGTCATGTGATGCTAGGGCTCAGGATTCATTTCCTCTATTTTAAATCAACCCAATGTTTCCAAAATATGTTCTTTCATCAATTTGTGCATTCATCCGAGTCCATTTTGGGCGTCTGGGAAAATCTTCACAGCATTCACCCTTCAGGTGTATACACATTTTTTCAAAAACTAGTTATGATCAGTGAATTTTTCCAAAGAAAAGTTGGAAGTCATCTCTTTTCAAAAGCATGTTGGTTTTTCAGCTTGACAACTTATTTTTTCTTTTTTTCTCCCCTTTTTTTTTATCATTATCATTTGTTTATTTCTTTTTCTTTACTTGCCCTCTTCTTTTTTCTTATTTGCTCTCTTTTCCATTTCATTTTCTTTTCTTTTCTATTTTTATTTTTATCATGATTTTTTTGTTTATTTTAC
The DNA here is from genome assembly GCF_000004515.6 of Glycine max. Lineage (NCBI taxonomy): Eukaryota > Viridiplantae > Streptophyta > Magnoliopsida > Fabales > Fabaceae > Glycine > Glycine max. The sequence goes on from NC_038243.2 coordinate 28,617,750, forward strand.
ATATATACTTTTGGACGATGTTCCTAAACGAAGAACTCTACACGGTTCCAGAATTTCAAACATCATCGATAGTAATGATATATAAATACTAACGCAACAATCTAAACAAAAATGTATGCGCTGTACAAATGACAATCGAAACAACAAAAACAAACATTAGTCTCTCAAGTCAAAACAATAACATAGAATAAAAATGACAAAAGAAATATGAAAGAAAACATGAATCTGGGGATCTCCCAGTCACGTATCTCCACTCCCTCCCAAGAAGTCAAGCAAATCGGCCATCTCCTCATCCTCGTGGGCTTCTTCTCCATCGCCGGGAGCTTCTGGGGGTGCCTCTCCTGCTTGGGCCTCGGGCCAATCTCCGGGCCATGCAACCTCTGCCCTGAACTGGTCTGGAGTAGGGCATGAAAAAGAAGCGAAGCCCTGGCTCTGCATGCTAAGGCTCATCTGGTACAGACAATCATGGGTCCGTACATGTGCTCGGTGGTTGGCCGCCTGCTGGCGAACCAAATGCCGTAAATACTGCTCCATGTCAAATGCCCCAGCCTGGCCAGCCTGATGAGGTGGTGGAGGCGCGCCTGCGGCCTGTGGAGCATCACCCTGAGCCTGTCTCTGGGTACAGTACTTCTCAATAAAAGCCCGGGTGATGGGCGGCCGAATCACCTTGGTAGGTGCAACGGGGACTCCGAACGACTGGCAGAGTCCTGTGATCAGTGCGGGGAATCCCAGGGCCCTGTTGGACTTATCTGGGTCCAAAGGGTGCCTAGTGGGCGCCATACCTGCAAAAATATAGATGGCATCAGCGATCAACTGAGCCACATGGATGCTCATCCGTGTCAGGATGGCGTACACCAGCTGGCACTTCGGCATGGGGAGGTCGGAATTATGATCGGTGGGCAGGATGTTGCTGAGGAGCAACGTCATCCATATCTGGGTCAGGGTTGTCATGTTGGTGCGCATGATTCGCACTCGCCTCCCTGCAGCAGTCCGGGCAAAATCCTGTCCCGGTATACATAGCAGCTGGGCGATGGCCTCCTCATCGAACCCGTCAGACCGGTTCCTCCTCTGGCCATACTCACATTCCTGGCCCTCTTCCAACACCAACGGATATCCTAGGAGTTGGCCGATAGCGTCGGCATCAAACGGGATCCACTGACCCCTTACCCAGGATCTCATGTCACGCACGCCCTCCTCTGTTGGCCAAGCATTGGCATAAAACTCAAGGACTATTTCTGGATCAAACTTGGCCATGGGAGTAACCAGTGATGCCCACCGCCGGCGCCCTATTTCCTCCTGGAAATCAGTATACTCGTCGTCCCTGAGCTGGACGCGTCGCTCCCGGAGAAACGACCATCCCTTGATGGCCTCGAAGCGCTGCTGGTGTACAGCACTCCTAAAGCGGTGACTATCATACTCCGGAGCGGAACTAGTTCCTTCGGCTGCCTTGTCCTTCCTGGACCTCTTTGAGGCAAGCTTCCTCGGGGCCATTTCCTGCGAAGGCAAACATTTGGAAAGTTAGCTTTACCAGTGGGACACTACTCTTAAAACAAAAATGACATACAACCTCCTCCCATAAATACAAACATCAATGTAAATTTAGAGCAAGCTTATGCGCATATTTCCCTACGAACGTTCACTTGCACAAGACATCCTATTAACTAAGAAAAATGCACCCATATACAATCAAGGTAGCTTCATTACCTAGATTATTTACATGTACTTCCAAGGTGTATTTGTTATTTACATCACACACGCCTCCTTGGCTAAATTTACATACATGCATACTCAAAGCATTTCGGGGTACCAAAAATTGCACATGCGCTCATCTTGGTATTTCTAATACCTATACATATACAAACTTCATGATGAATCTTGACTACCTACGCAATAAGGTGCTACATTTCATGCTTTTTTTTTTTTTTTTCTTCAAGTTTTTGCTACCTAAAGCCACATGCAAATTCAAGCATATTTTCCTTTGCTGACTAAAATTGTATTCAAATTAGAAGGTATATATTTTTTTGTAATATGTTTTCTTCACATAACATGCAACACATTTATATATATTTTTTGTGAGACATTTTGACTACCAAAAATTATATATACATACATCCAAGTATTTTGCTATCATACCCAAAGTGTAAATTGCCAAAGGTATCTTGCTACCTATTCTAAACCTACACATTCATGACGAGCACAATTCCTAAACATCTAGGCGTAGGGAAAATATTGTAGTGTGGCCCAGAGCCGATTGCTGGCCAAAAAGGGTAACTTTACCCAATATGCACCTCCTCTTGTGTTCTTTTTGCATAAAATTTTAGTTCCTAGGCCTAGGATATATGCGGGGCAATCACTCTAGCCTTTTTCAGGAATGAATACATATTCCAAAAAAGAAAATGTGTACAAACCAAAATGCCCCATGGGTTGTTTCCTTACAAAAGTCACGCGCTAATGCCATTGAGGCATTTCACCGAACACTTGGTGGGCGCGCGTTTAGGCGTCAATAGCAAGAGAACGGGGACAATGTGGCATGTCCCATTGTTCAAAAATGCATTATAGGCCTAGGGCCATCCCATACACACCCCTAATTCAACCTAATCAAGCAAGAAAACCAACCAAAATTGCCCTATATATTTGAGCATACTCCCACAATTTAGAGCACCAAAAGGAGATCAAAATACACCAATGAAAAGCTAGAAAGCTTAGGGATGGAACACTTACTTGTTGGTGATGAACAAAAGCGCAAAACGGAATCAAAAATGCGAAAAAGGATGGCCCTAGGGCTGCAAACTCGTCAATCCCATGGGTATGGCTTTTGAAAGGGGGGAAAAGAAGTTTTTGAATGTTAAAACGCCCCCCCTTTCGTCATTCTTATAATTTGGTGCAGGGGTGGCTCGCCCAGGCGAGCTAACCTGCGAGCTAACCTGCACATTTTTTTTTTTTTTTTTGAGGAGAATATTAACCATGTCCCCTCCCTTCTCATGGATTAGCATCTTGCCTAACTTGAACTTACTTAGGTTAGAATTAGGCGTTGATTACTTATTTTTTTTTACTTTTTAAAACAAACAAAAAGTAAAAGAAAGCTGCAAAATACAAAGGATACGGGGCTGCCTTGCAGCGACATTCTCTGCTTGTTTCACACAGAGAAGGGCAACGATCGGTCGGTCGTGACCCCATCCCCACTTGCGTTCGTCCTTAAGTACCTGCAAGTAATAAACAACCAGGTATGGCCAATCTTGACCGCGTCATTACCCTACCTTGATTGGTTTCTGCCGTTCATGTTTTGTCTCTACTCCAGAAGGTAGCCCAAGGTGATCCTGCCCCTGTTTTACCACAACAATATACATGCGTATGCGTATGCGTATGCATGAATGTTTTCAAACGCAGAAAATTTAGGGAAAGTTGGTTCAGGTTCAATTCTAATTAAGCGCTTGGGGGATCCCATGAACTGAGCGGAAGGGCTCAGGTGATCACAGATTAACGCAAGGTGTGAAACTAACGTGAGGACTAAAAGCCTCGAATCCATGTTCATTTCTTTGAAAGATTGTAACGAGAGATACAACAGACAGGAAATCCCTGGGGGAAATCCAGAAAACACATAAAGATAAAGAACATGCAGCGACATCCTTAATTGCCCCAGCTTCTAAGCATAATATTGTTTGACGACATCAGAGTTCACGGGTGAAGGTAGCTCTTCGCCATCCATGTTGGTAAGCACCAGGGCTCCTCCGGAAAAAGCCCTCTTCACAACAAAAGGCCCTTCGTAGTTCGGGGCCCATTTCCCTCGATGGTCCTTGACAGCATGGGACATTTTCTTTAGCACAAGGTCTCCCTCATGGAACTTGCGTAAGCGTACTTTCTTGTCGAATGCACTCTTCATTCTTTGCTGGTATAAGCGCCCATGACTCATGGCCGTTAAGCGCTTACCCTCAATGAGGTTGAGCTGATCGTAGCGTGTTTGAGCCCACTCTGATTCCTTTAATCCGGATTCTGCCAAGATCCTTAATGACGGGACTTCTACCTCAAACGGTAACACAGCCTCCATCCCATATACCAATGAGAACGGCGTTGCCCCAGTTGACGTTCGCACTGAAGTCCGGTAACCGTGTAACGCGAATGGGAGCATCTCGTGCCAATCCTTGTATGACACGGTCATCTTTTGGATAATCTTTTTGATATTCTTATTGGCCGCTTCCACGGCTCCATTCATCTTTGGCCGGTAGGGCGTGGAATTGTGATGCTGGATTTTAAACTCCTTGCACATTTCTGCCATCATCTTATTATTCAGGTTGGTGCCGTTGTCCGTGATAATCTTCCTTGGCAAACCATATCGGCAGATGATCTCTTTCTTAATGAACCTGACCACCACATTCCTCGTGACATTGGTGTATGAAGCCGCCTTGACCCACTTGGTGAAATAATCTATCGCTACGAGGATGAAGCGATGACCATTCGAGGCCTTGGGCTCAATGGCCCCGATGACATCTATTCCCCACATGGAGAAAGGCCAAGGGGCGGACATGACATTCAGAGGATGTGGTGGGGCATTGACATTATCTGCGAATGCTTGACATTTGTGGCACTTCCTCACATGGACACAACAATCACTTTCCATGGTAAGCCAGTAATAACCTGCTCTTAGGATCTTCCTGGCCATAGCATGTCCGTTGGCGTGCGTTCCAAACGAGCCCTCATGGACTTCTTCGATCATGCGATTTGCCTCCTTGGCATCCACACACCGCAGGAGTGTCATGTCGTGATTTCTTTTATACAGTATGCTTCCGCTCATGAAGAAACCGGCTGCCAACCTCCTCAATGTCCTTTTATCGTTGTCGGCAATCTCTGGCGGGTATTCTTTGCTTACGACATATCGCTTGATGTCGTAATACCAAGGCTTTCCGTCCCGTTCCTCTTCCACTTGGCAACAATGTGCGGGTTTGCCACGACACCAAAATTCAATGTAGGGTAGATCCCCGTGCGGTGTTAGCTGGAACATAGACGCCAACGTAGCAAGTGCATCCGCCATTTGATTTTCCTCGCGGGGAACATGATGGAAGGAGATCTCATCGAAAGTCTTAGCCAATTCCTTGATATAGGCTTTGTAGGGTATCAGCTTGGGATCTCTAGTTTCCCATTCCCCTCTCAGCTGATGGATTACCAACGCTGAGTCGCCGTACACCTTGAGTAGTTTGACATTGGAGTCAATTGCTGCCTGGACGGCTAGGGCACATGCTTCATATTCGGCCATGTTGTTGGTGCAGTCGAATCCTAGCCTGGCTGTGAAAGGTACACATTGATTGTCCGGAGAGACCAACACTGCCCCAACGCCATGACCTAGAATGTTTGACGCTCTGTCAAACCATACAGTCCATTTGTCCCGATCTTCGTCCAACTTTTCCTCGAACAAGGCCATGATGTCCTCATCCAGGAATTCCGGATGCATGGGCTGGTAGTCGTTAAGAGGCTGTTGAGCCAAATAATCTGCCAAAGCGCTTCCTTTTATCGCCTTTTGGGTGACGTAGACTATATCAAACTCAGATAGCAAGACTTGCCACCGGGCGATTCGTCCTGTGAGAGCTGGCTTTTCAAAGATGTACTTAACCGGGTCCATTTTGGATATCAACCAGGTAGTATGGCTCAGCATGTACTGCCTTAGGCGATGGGATGCCCATACTAAAGCACAACACGTTCTTTCGAGCAAGGAGTAATTCATCTCACAGGTCGTGAACTTCTTACTTAGGTAGTAAACAGCGCGCTCTTTCTTCCCGGATTCGTCATGTTGCCCCAGCATACACCCCATTGACTCGTCCAAGATTGTCATGTACAAAATGAGAGGCCTTCCAGGTACTGGTGGCATAAGCACGGGAGGATTCATTAGGCACTTTTTGATCCTTCCAAAAGCCTCTTGGCAATCCTCATTCCACCGATCAGTTTGGTTTTTGCGCAAGAGTTTAAACAACGGCTCACAAATGGCGGTGAGCTGCGATATGAATCTGGCAATATAATTCAAGCGCCCCAGGAAACCTCGGACTTGCCTCTCTGTACGGGGTTCTGGCATCTCAAGGATAGCCTTCACTTTTTCGGGGTCTACCTCTATCCCTTTCTGGCTTACAACGAAACCAAGCAATTTCCCTGATTTGACCCCAAAGGTACACTTAGCGGGGTTCAACCTTAATTGATATTTCTTAAGCCTTTCGAACAACTTCCGCAGGTTGACAAGGTGTTCTTCCTCAGATTTAGATTTAGCAATTATGTCGTCCACGTAGACCTCGATCTCTTGATGCATCATATCATGGAACAAAGCTACCATGGCCCGTTGATAAGTTGCCCCGGCATTCTTGAGTCCAAAGGACATCACCTTGTAACAGAACGTTCCCCACAGGGTGACGAAAGTAGTCTTTTCCATATCCTCGGGCGCCATCTTTATCTGATTGTAACCAGAGAAACCGTCCATGAAGGAAAATAAAGCGAAATTGGCCGTGTTATCTACGAGGATATCGATGTGTGGTAAAGGAAAATTGTCCTTGGGACTGGCCCGATTCAGGTCCCGGTAATCTACACACATTCGTACTTTCCCATCTTTTTTAGGAACTGGTACGATGTTGGCAACCCATTCTGGATACCGAGCGACGGCCAGAAATCCAGCGTCAAATTGCTTCTTCACTTCTTCTTTTATCTTCAAGGATGTTTCGGGCTTCATCCTCCTCAATTTCTGTTTTACCGGGGAACACCCGGGATTTAGAGGTAATCGGTGCTGCACAATGTCAGAACTCAAACCGGGCATATCTTGGTATGACCAAGCAAAGATGTCTTGGTAGTCTTTTAGCAGGATTATTAATTCTTCACGGATAGGTGCGGTAATGCCTGTACCTATCTTTACTTCCCTCTTTCCACTGCCAATTCCTAAGTCTACTAGCTCTGTTTCTTCTTGATGAGGCCCCATTTCTTGGTCCTCATGGGCGACCATTCTTTCTAGTTCCGAAGGAAGTCCCACATCCTCATCTCCTTCATCTTCCGTTTGATTCATTTCTTGCTCGAAGTTGATAGACGGGTCCCAGGTATTAGTACCTTCGGGGGACTCGTCATCGAATCTGCCGTTTCAGAAAAAGAAGTAAACATGCAAATGAATGAGAATGGGTAGAGACCAGGAACAGATGAAGAAAGATCCTTGTATTATAAATTCAAAAACAAAAGACACAAAGCCTTAACAAAATGAAAACTCTAAAGCCTAGGCCCAACTATAGAGCTTTTAAAACCGTAAAGGTTTACATTATGCTTGTTGCGTAAATGCCGGGGCGTTCCTCCACTCGCCAATTTCCCAGCTGGAAATCAGGAGGGCATGGTCGTACCAAATCCAAAGTACTCGGAACATCATCTTCGCATATCGCGAACACTTGACCTTTGTCTCCCAGACCCGCACTTATAAAGCTTCTACTTATGTGGCAGGGCGGGCTTCCTTCACTTTCTTGTCTCCAACGCGAGCTCTGACCACTGTTCTTCCTTCCCGCGATGCTTCTTTTCATGTCCGCCTGAGTGGGCTTATAGCCTAAACCATACTTCCCACGATTTCCTTGGGTTTTATCAGGCTAGTTATGCCGCCATTGTCTTTGCCTAAACCCATCCCGGGTTCATAACCGTTCCCCAACATAACTCGGGCCATCATTACCGCTGCATCGGACAGACAAGGTTGCCCAAAGAGGGAGTCCACGGAGGAAATGCTGACCACCTCAAAAGACTGGAAAGCAGTTTCTAACGATTCTTCTGCGGCTTCCACATAAGGCATGGAGGATGGGCAGCTTACCAAGATATCTTCCTCGCCTGACACGATGACCAAGTGCCCCTCCACTACGAATTTCAGCTTTTGGTGGAGTGTAGAAGGCACAACTCCCACTGAGTGGATCCACGGGCGCCCCAACAGGCAGCTGTAGGGGGGTTAATATCCATTATTTGGAAGGTGACTTGACAGGTGTGAGGGCCTATTTGTACTGGGAGATCGATCTCTCCCCTAACCTCTCGGCGAGTGCCGTCGAAGGCCCGAACCACCATTGAACTTGGTTTTAAGTGGGAAGCATTGAATGGTAACTTCTCCAAAGTGCTCTTAGGCATCACGTTTAAACTGGAACCATTATCGATGAGTACCTTGGCTACGATATGGTCCATACACTTGACTGATACGTGTAAAGCCTTATTATGCCCTCTCCCCTCGGCGGGGATTTCTTCTTCGGCGAAGGCAAGATAGTTGTTGGCAGTGATATTGTTGACCAGCCCTCCGAAACCTTCTACCGAGATATCTTGGGCCACGTGAGCCTCGTTCAGCACTTTTACTAGCAGAGCCCGATGAGGCTCGGAGCTCATAAGTAACTCCAACAGCGAGACCCTAGCCGGGGTTTTGTTGAGCTGTTCGATAACCTTGAATTCGCTCTGCTGAATTATCCGAAGGAACTCGCTGGCTTCCTCTAGCGACACCTCCTTTCTACCATCCTTTTTCTCCGGGGGCCCCTTTGCTGGAATATCTTTATTCGAAGCGTGGGGTGCTTCGCCATCTTGTTCCTCCACCACTTTTCCTTTTCCCTTGACGTCGGCGGGTTGGACTGGTAGGTCCGGAGGTGCGAACACACGACCACTACGGGTCACACCACTCAGTCCCGTGATATTTGTTACTTTAGCTGACAGCGAGCTGACGTCAGTGACTTCTTCTTCCTTCTTCCCCGGAGGTGTATATCTCCACGGGACCGCGTGACTATTTTGGTACGGGAAAGGAACAGGTTTGGCCATTAAGGGGTGTCCGGGCTTTTGCAAAGCTGCGCTTTTAGTGAAGTATATCACCAAGGGTTTGGGCTTCGCAACACCGCTCCCCTCCGTAGATTGCATACATATATGCTGCTCTTCTTTTCCTTCAATGCCGACTTCCAGTCGACCTTGATCTATCATCCGCTGTAACAATTCCTCTACTTCCAAACACGTCTCCATGTCATGCATCTCGCCGGAATGTAGCAGACAGGAATCCTCCTTACACCCACTATGGGGAATCACACCTCCCTTTTGTAGGGCCTCAAAGATAAACCTCCTAGGGGTTGCCATATCCCTTAAAGGTTTAGACCTGTGCGGCCTATCGGATTCAACTGCATTAACTGCTCCCCCTCCATGATTGGCGAGCGGGTTGGTTCTCACATTGGGCCGATCCTCTTGGAAAGTCAGCCATCCAGCATCCATTAAATGTTGGACCTTGTATTTAAGGGCCAAGCATTTTTCGACGGAATGCCCCGGGACACCCCCATGGTACTTGCAAGTTGCGTTAGGGTCATACCACTTCGGGAAAGGGGGTTCGAGGACCCTTCCGGGAGTTACCACGGCCAAATGATTGGCGATGAGGGATGGCAGAAGATCTTCGTACGTCATTGGGAGTGGGGTGAATTCTGGAAATGGCCTCGGAGGGAAGTTCCTTGTCGTGTTGGAATTACCGGCCGGTCGAGTCGTGTTCGGAGTTGGAACTTGGGGAGCTTCCCTCTGGGTGGGTGCCTTAGGTTGCACGGGTGTTGAACTAGAGCTATTCCCAGTATGAGCCGAGAAGCTTGGGTGATGTTGCGCGTACTGATGGGTACCATGAGGTGTTTGCTGGGTTTTGACCCACGCAGGTGTTGAAGAGACGGCATGGGCATCTCCCTCCTTCCTTTTTGCCCCTGTTGCCCCGATTCTTTTGGCATTCGCGTTTGTGGAGGAAACGTAATCAAACTTTCCTCTTTTCAATCCAACCTCGATTCTTTCCCCGGCAAACACCAGATCCGCAAAGCTGGACGGAATGTAACCTACTAGCTTCTCATAGTAGAACACTGGCAGAGTGTCCACCATCATGGTGATCATCTCTCTCTCAACCATGGGAGGAGCTACTTGTGCCGCCAAATCCCTCCATCGCTGCGCATATTCTTTAAAGGTTTCACCCTCTTTTTTGAACATATTCTGCAGTTGAGTACGGTCAGGAGCCATATCAGAATTGTACTGATACTGCCTTAGGAAGGCGGTAATCAGATCCTTCCAAGTACGGATACGGGAAGCCTCCAAATTAGTGTACCACACTACCGCAGCTCCGGCCAAGCTATCCTGAAAGAAGTGTATCAACAGCTTTTCATCTTTAGAGTGGGCGCCCATCTTACGGCAGTACATTTTGAGATGGTTTTTGGGACAAGTCGTCCCTTTATACTTGTCGAAGTCCGGCACTTTGAACTTCGAGGGAATAACAACATCGGGTACTAAGCAAAGATCCGTCATGTCTGCGAACGGATAGTCCCCAAATCCTTCTACGGCCCTCAATCTTTCCTCAAGGAGATCGAGCTTCCTCCTTTCTTCAGTTGCTGGGGGCGGCCCTTCCGTGGATAGAACTATTGGTGGTACTGCGATGTTGGGTTGAGGCAACGTGCCTGGTGCCGGCCCTTCGGGGATCGGGGGATAGAACTCGACATCCCTCCGAGCATAATCTTGAGGGTCTTTGTGGACTTCGTCGGGCTGCTGAGGAGGCTCTCTTTCATGGACGGGAGAAGCAATGTGGCCCGCATCTTCTTGCAAGACGGGTGGTGAATAGTTGGGCGGCAATCCATAAGGGTAAGCCGCTCGGTTGTATCCCAGGTGAGGGCTGCCATCGTGCCCCAGTGTGTCCCTTCCCCGTCCTACTATGTTTGAGGGAGGATGGTGCGTAGTCGCCAAGAGAGTCGGGTCTACTTCGGCAGCCGAACTGACAACGGCGGCGGTGGCCGCGTTCTTCTCTATGAGCTGCTTCATACTTAACATGGCCTCCATCATGGAGGCCATTTGTTCTTTCAGAGCCGACATGTCGGCTTTCATCTGTTCCTGCGTCTCCTCTTGATCACCCATCATTCTAGATTTGGATCTGGTGCGATAGGGATCCCTTGCGGCGCGTTTAGTTATGGTGTTTTTCCCTAAAAAACCAAACGTGAGGAGTGGGTAAAGAAAGAAAATGCATGCTAGAGATGAAATGTAGGAGTGATTTGATTTGCACAAGCTTTTTGGAGTAGAAACATGGGACCAACTCATTTTATTTCAAAAAGGAAGTCGTATCTAGTCAAGGTCTTAGAGACCATACAAGTTTCCTAACGATTTCTAATTATGTGGGCCATTAAGTCTATCATATGCTGACAATAGCCGAGAAGCCCATGAATCTCTTCGGGGGCGGAGTAGGTGTCTGCCATCGCCTTGGCCTTGGCTAACAATCGGGGAAGTTCTTGACTCCCGTTCAGGTAAGAGCAAACTGATCCATCCACATGGTTGCCTCTTGGTGTAAGAGTCGATCACCCTTCCTCTAGCCTCTTTTTCCGCGTATACTTGGGCATATTCGTCCGCAATCCTATGCTCGTGGGCCGCGGCTAGACCTAACTCTTCTTGGTACTTGGCAATGATAGCTAGCATGTTGGTCTCCGTCTCGCATAAACGCTGAGACAAGCTTCTTTTGGACCTTGAACAAGCAATTAACTCCTCTTTCAAAACCATGCTATGTGCTCGCGACTGGTCCCTTTCTTCCTTTCGCAACTTGAGTTCACTATTGCTACCCCATAGAGCTCCGCGAAATTTGTTCCGGCCATACTCTTCCTTGCGAGCCCTCTTGGTCTCTTGTTCAAGGGCTCTTGCGGTAATTGCATTCTCTTCCCGTAACCCGGCACACTCCTTCCGAACGTGTGTAGCGGCCAACTTGAACTTCTCCTTGGCAAGTTTTGCCTTTCCTAACTCGCTTTTGAGAGCTTGGACTTCTTCGTCCTCTTCCGGTGCTTCAAAACTCTCTTTGCTGACGACTTTTAACTTGGCGAGCCAATCTAAACCTCGTATATGAACTTTCAGCCATTCGTGGTACCCACCAATGATGCCATTACGAATGCCTCTAAGCTCTTGATCTTTCTTTAACGGGGTTTCCCACGCCTTATGGATTCTTTGTATAGTCTTGGAATTTTGTGCGCCGAAATCCCTCACAAGGAAAGGAGACATGCTTTCTTCCGTCGGTGCTCCCCTCATGGGGTACCCTAGTTGTCTTATAGCGAGCGCGGGATTGTAGTTAATACAACCCCTCGTTCCTACCAGCGGAATGTTTGGGTATCTTCCACATGAGAAAAGGACTCCTTCTTTTCCTTCCTTCCATCGGGGGAACCAACTGATTGTTCTACCTCCTATCCCGGCCAAGAGCTGGTCCCAATCTATTCTCCTCTTTTCAGTACACGAGCGATGGCTCAGGAGCGGACATGGATGTCTTGTGTCTTGTTGGAACAAGTGTGAAACCAACCAAACACAGAGGGCGGGTAAGCAACAGATGATCCGTGCGCTACTCTTTTCGCACCTTCGGTCAAATGTGTCAAATAGATCTGCCAAGACAGCTACCACCGGACTTTCCTTGCTATGGTGGTAGGCAAGGAAAGCGTCGATTGCTGCTAGGTCTACCAAACCATCCACGTTTGGAAAGAGGACGACCCCAAAAATTAGCAAAGCTAACACATCCATAAACGGGACCCAGTCTCCTTGATTGGCCATACCCCTCGCCTTGTCTTCTAGGTACTTCTGTGGTAGGCCCGCTATGCCGTTCCGAGTCTGTTTTATGCGGTCCAAACCTCTTGCTGAATCCTTGACCACAGTTGCAATTCTGCTCAAAGAGGGGAGACACCCGGAGGAAAGATATGGTTTTCTTCCCCCGAGAGGACATCCTAGAATTTCCTCAAATTCTTCAATGGTTGGTACTAATTGGAAGTCTGCGAATGTGAAGCACCTCAAAGGCTGGTCGTAGTATTGGGTAAGTGATGCAATGGCTTCTATGGACACCTCTGCTATGGTCAACTCTAAGATCTTTCCGTAAGTCTTGCGGAAGGCTTGCATTTGGAGGGGTTCCATCAACTGCCCTAATTCCTTGATGCTGGTGGTATCTAGGCTTTTGACCTTGACTTGGTAGAACCTCTTGCCGGTTTGATTTGTTCCCATGCTTACTAAAGTGAGACAAAAGCTGGTGCAAATCAAAACTCCGATATCTCATGGGTGAGATGGATGAATGCATGATGGAATGCATATGACACAGATGCAATCTAGGAATGCGGGGGTCCGGGGAATTTGTCCCCTTCTTAGATACGACGTCTAGGGGTAGCGAAATGCCCCAACGCACGTTTTTAAGAAGGCGACACGGACCCTCCGTTGGTTTGTTTACAGTAGGGATCAAGACAGAACCCATATGCAATGCCTATGCAAAAGACACAATGCGGGAATGTGCACAGTATGACAATATTTACCGAACATAAGCAAAAGGGTATATGATACTCATGCATGGCAGTGTGAAAAATGGCACGCAGCGTGTTTGCTTCGTGCCCCTATTTAAGGGACCTATAAGGGAGAGAACTAACTAGGCTTTTAGCAATAATCCCCAAGGTAGTTATATCTCTCTTGATGGTTTCTAGAGGTATCATCCCCTTTGAAGAACATATTGTAGCAGTAGGGACTACTAGCAACAATAGGTTTTCAAAGAGAAAAGCTCTAGATGAGGGTTCACTGTAATCAAGCAAGTCGGAGACCTAGCATGATCACAGATTCACCTCCACTCCTTATGCTCCCATGAACCCGGGTATAGGGCCCTTTTTCACTCACAGTGTGTGCAAATAGTGTTGGTGTTTGTGTGCATCAAATGAATAAATATTTACTTCATGCATACATTTAAAACGCACTAAAAGCAACAAAGAGTTTATATACACAAGAACATAATGAAAGGAAACCAACAAAGGGGTAAGTCACGGTAAAACATTGCACAAAATTAAATGGCCTAACTCTCTAAAAACTTTCCCCAGTGGAGTCGCCAACTGTCGCAACCTACCCTTCGGCGGGAGGGCGACGCGTGACTCGCGGGATGCGTGTTCCACGAAAGGAATACGCGCGGAGTCGCCACCAACGTTTATTTGAGGAAAACGTCGGAAAAACCGGAAAAGACGCGATCTACGAACTTTTAAGTGAAAGGTTCGGGAGTTGTATTTACGCGCGGGGAAGGTATTAGCACCCCACACGTCCGTCACAAGGGACGACAGCCTTTAATCGAATGTGCAAACATGACTTTGATTTTTACGTTCCCTTTTATGTCCTTATATCCTTTATACCCTTTTTATATTTTCTCTTTTTGTGGTCGACAAGGGTGTTTCCCTTTGCTCCTACGTATTCCTCAATTGGGATGAGAAAATCAGACCTACGTAGTTCTTTCTTATCAAGTGATTCTTTTTTACTTTAAGAGGTGATCATTTTAAGGCGTTGGACCTTAAAAATGATCCATTTTACTTAGTGAGAAAATGAAATGACAAACTTCAAAAGCCTATTTTTATGGACGAGCTTGACTAGGCGAATTGATTTTAGCCTTTAGTTTCACTTTAGTTATTAATCAATTCGATTAAGAATGAGAAATCCCAAAGAGAAAACGTCCGATTGATTTTCCGCTTTATTTTACTAAAAGATGTCTTTTTGATTATTATATTATTTTTTACCTCTTTTTGATTTCCAACGTGGTTACGGCACGACCGAACGGTCGAAATTTATTTTAACCGAAGTTAATGGATAATACAATTCAAACGTTCGGTGGAAATTTATTTTATTTTTAAGTTAAGCGAGAAATGACTTAAGTAAAATGGCTTAAGCACGTCAACAGGGGGTATAAAAAGTAAACAAAACGAGAATAAAAATGCACGAAACACAATGTGGACCACTACGGGTACATAGAATGAATCGAAAAGCTTGGTTCGAGGTACTTACCTGTTGAAGATCGAAGAACGATGAAGAACGAATGAAGAACCTCGAAGAACGGTTGAAACCTTTGCGAAATTCTTCACGGAAAACGTTACGGAAACGTTTCGGAAGCGCCTCGGCTTAGATTTTCTTCACGGAAACGATTTTTCCAAGCAAATTCGAAAGAGAGAGAAGTGCCAAAGGGGCTGAACCCTTTTCTTCTTCACTTCCTCCCCTATTTATAGCAAAATAGG